>NC_142120.1:11619375-11921250 GCF_056152115.1 Neolamprologus brichardi | reverse complement strand
GCCCACACTTGCAGAAGCACAACCAAAGATAATGAGTGTGTGTGTAAAGTGCTCTTTGACAACTCCAGTAGGGAAGGTAATGAGTGTGTGATAATACACTCAAACAAGAATTTAATGAGGCACAGGTACGAAGTGTTGCTACAAAAGCACAGAACGCAAAGATGAGGAAAATTCATCTATCTCTGATTGTGATCCTACTGTACATAAACCATCCAGACAATGCGTTCAATCTCTATGCATTCTGATCAATAAATACCTAATAACCCAAGGCACTGGAGGCAGCATCTTTAGGAATACAAACCAGTGTTTTAATTTAGCACCGTCCTGCAATATATCAAACATCAGAGGGTGTGTAATGACAAAGATGCATGCTTAGAGTGCTTGTATAGTTATTTCTATACTAAGCCTTTACATAATCATATTTCAATTTTAGGAAAAAACTAAAGATAAATACAGAGACACTCCATGTCCTTTCATATAATATGGCTTTTTTTCAAGGTCAACATTGATCTTGAGTGCTAACAATGAAGATCAAGCTCAAATGTTTTGCCAACCTTGGAACTCATATCTTCCAAGGCCCAGTATATTTGTTGTGAAGTAAATATTGTGCAGCACATCCACTTAATATATGTTTGCCCCACCCTAAAAGCCCAGATTCACTTCCTGTGGTATGTTTGGTTCCGTTCAAATTCATTTATTTATTTTATTTATATTAATTTCTTGACATATAATAACAGTTTTAGTGACTTTTTGTAAAGTTCAACAAATCCACTGGTTTCTATTTTAATTATGTTAAATCTTTATATCATTATCTCAGCACTGACCAAAAAGCATTTGGATTCTGATATTTGCCATAAATTGAACAGCCTTGGGGAGAAGGGTTTAGCATAAACGACCCAAACTGTGGTCGCCTGCCATTATGTGCTGACACACAGTGCATCGAAAAGTCAAAGCTACAATCTCTGTCAGATGTGGCGCGTTGTGACTTTAACAAAATGAAAATCAAGTTAGAAGGGGGCAGGCCCGACACATCAGAGAACATCCAGTAGACACTGGATCCACACACACATGGGCCAAACAGCTGCAGGTAAGGCAAATTCAAATCTGGTCCAGTTTCCAAAACTGTTTAATTACACCTCATATATTCAGGTTTTTCTAAAAAAGTGCTATAGTTAAAGTTTGGAGCAATGAGAGCCTTTTTATCAGTTTCAAGTAAAATAACAAAAAAAAATGAAAAAAACAAAAAAACTAACTGTAGAAAGGAAACTGACAGAAAAGATCATCTTACTTTTCGTCAAATGCAACCGTTCCACAAGCAAAACTCATGTATTAAAGAAAAAACTGAGTTTTGCAGAAAGAGCAGCAAACAGCAACAGATGTCTGCGTTGGCGTCATCGTACTAGATGTAGGTGGAAATTTCACTGCATATGTCTCTGTTTGTGTCAAAAATATCATTGTGCTAGCTTCGTTTTATTTCATCAAAAAAAATAACACCTTCACAGATATCGACTGTCATTATGATGTGCGGGTTTTACTTTGTTTGGAAGAAATACACTTATTCAAGGAAGTTCACAACTAAGTCTGTTGTTTACTTCACATTTACACAACTTACTGGATGCGTGAGGCAGTGTGACGAAGAACGTCTTGAGGCGACAGGCAAGCCATTCCATGCTCTCGTGAAGGTTGGCCAGCGCCTTGAGGTCACTGACATCACGCAGGATCTCATTCTGTGGGATTAACTTGTCTCCGAGGTTCCCAGTCAGCACCTCTGACTCCTTAGCAAAAGCAGCCCTGAATGATGGACGGGGTGAGGGATGTAAGAGTGTATGGTTAGAATGACAGGCACATTATATTTTTGGCAAAAGAAAAACACAATTTAACCATCAATCAAGTGGCAAATACCCATTTAAAATAAAAATAAAAAATAGCTGGTATTAAAAAAAGTCGTGAAAGCATTGACGTAGCTCAGAGGCGACTTTGTGAAAGACACTTTAATCGGTCCGCAGTGTTACATGCTTTGGAGGAATTTATCAGTGATTGGGTTCCTGGTTGGACTCAGAATGCCTGGTTTGCAGACACTGAGTGGATTTTATAAAAAGCAATAATAGAAGTAAATTTTTTAAAGTAATAAAATAATGGATTGTCGAACAGAATGGATGTGCACACATCTCCTCTGTGTGTTAATGCGTTCAACTGAAAATAGCTCAAATTTTATAATAATCTTATGCTTATGTGCTCAGTATCTCGGGGTTCAATTATTGCTTTGACCTTTACAGTGACTCACACACAAGGGAAATAAGAAGGGCTGAAAGCTGGATGGATACAGAGATAAAGACAGAAGGAGTGGAGGGGAAAACTGTGAGCAATTTTATGAGTGCGGATACTTAAAAAAAGAAGTTTCCACTAGCTCAACAGTTGGTGGGAGAGAAAAACAGGTGACGGAAAACATTTAGAAAAAGATGCCAAACACAAGGCAGAGATTTACAAAGTGGCCAAAACAAACACGCAGAGATGCATTTGGTGTTCAAGCACTTGTGGTTGCAGAAGCATAGGGTGAGACCTGGGAAGCTGGATAACTTAAAATCAAAACTGTACTGCTGCAAACACACGACATGTCAGCTAGCCTCCAGAGTCACCAGGATACCCGCAAGATCAAGATTCTTTGAACAACAGATGGGTAAAATAAACAAAACCCACAAGCTCATGCGTTCTCACTCGGGCACAGGCATGTGTGGCTTATTAATGAGGCTTTATTAAAGCACTGGGCTGAGAGTCGTGCAGAAGCTAATCCCCTTTCATAGTGATGAAAACATCTACGGCTCTCAAATCAAACAGCCTTATGGTCTCCCTCTTGCTATCTCAGTGCTCTCTGCACGCGTGTGTGTGTGACTAAGAAAAGGGAGTGTGTATGAGAGGAAGAGAGTGCACACAACAGATTGACTTTCTCTGGCCGCATAACCAATTTATTTATTTACTTTACTCTTCCGCTCCAATGAGCTCCAGTGTTCCCTGAAGAGGGTGCACATTCAAAGGCAATTTCGATAAGACTGACCCCCCCCCCATTCCCTGCCTCTGTCTGCTCTCCTTATATTTTCCTATTTTGTTCTTCCCTCGTTTCCTCACTTCCTCCAGATAAAGGGCGTTTAAAAGAGCAATCATGACTTCTTTTACAGGCGCATCTTAGTCAACAAGAGGGGGGTTCAAAACATATGTGAACAAAGACGCAAAAATGGAAGGGAGGGATTAAGTGCGTGATTGCTCAAGTGTGGTTGTGTACATCCACGTCTGATTCTGTCTGTGTATCTACTGTGAATGTGAGTATGTGCAATTCCACGTGTGCTTACATTATTTAATTCTGCACATACATAACGCATATGAATGAGCATGTGTACATGTGAATACTGTTACTGTGCATTATTTGTACCTGGTGAAGTCTTCTTCGTCCTCTCTCTTCTGTCGGGTCTGTCTGGGCTGGGCCATATTTGCCCAGTTAGGGAGGGACTTGAGCAAACGACTGATGTCTTCATCTTTAGCCCAGGAAGCACTGATGGTCAGCTTTTCCTCACACTGGACGATGCCCCTGAGGGAAAACAGACATAATAATGCAAACTTAGGCAAGAAATAATTTGTAAAAAGGTGTTTTTAAGTTCTTGCTCCTAAGATGGAAACACATTGTTAATAATATTGGAAGAATATCAAGAAACTAGTTTCATTTTTTTTTCATCTTACCAACAGATAAAAAACTTTGCAGTTAAAAGGCATATGATGTCATACTATATTATTATTAGTTTTCAATTCAAATAGCCGATAATGTGGACAGTCAACTTTTTTAACTTTCTGAGTTAATGGTTTTTAATTTTTGGGCATATCCCTCTGCGAGCATCTTCTTCACTAATAGTTTGTTAACTTTACCCTTATTCATCTTATAAGGGCCAACATGAAGAATCATAAAATTGTGACTCATCAGTCACACAGGCTGGGGTATCAATTCAAGCGCCTGCATATTTTAATTAAAATATAGATTTTTCGGACTATAAACCGCTAAATCAATATTTTGATCCTACCTCTAGCTTTAAAAAACTCCAGTATAATTTTTTTTGCTGTGCATGAGCCATACAGAAAGTACAGCTAAATAATATCTGTTTAGTACTAACAAACAGAACATGAGCTAATCAGAGAGTTGTGAATGTGATTTACGACCATCTTTACTGACATATAAAATAAAATTACAGCAGCCGTGAATTGGCTTGAGGACAATCTGTGGCAGACTGCCAGTATCTATTTGCTTTGTTTGCCTGTGCCTATGTTGGAGAAACTGCTTAGTTCTGCAATTATTACTAATACCCCAAGCACTCCGGGGTATCACATTCACATCTGCAACCACACACATAAGTAGGGCTGTGGGAGACAGAGACCTGTTCAGCAACACAAACACACACACTTTATCACACGGAGGCCCCAGTGAGACTGAGGCTGACCTGTGACAGGGTCCAGATGGACTCGCAGCAGTCTGTCAGTCCTTTCTTGTGTCTCCTGCCCTGCTTATCACCCCCTCCATATCCTCTAGTCCTCTCTTTTCCTAGCCAGGTGTTACATGGTACCAGAGGCCACAGATGAACAGCTTTTCACAGCACTGTGTCTGTGTGTGTGATTGTAAGAAAACGCAATAACCGAATTTCTAAAACAATGTATAAATCAAACCATAATAATTAACCTTATATTTTAGCTTCCTGCCAGCCTTCTCTGTGTTTTTTACCTGTAGGCTGTGTTGCAGATTTCTTTGTACTCTTTGAGCTTGTCGCAGACCATCTCAAGGAACTGGTTGGAGTAGGCACTCAGGTCCTGCATCAGGCTCATCAGATCCTGGATGGCCTTTTCCACCACCACTGTGCTCTAAATGGAAAGAAAAATAGTTTCAGCGTTTTTTTTTTAATTCTAAACATAAAATCTCTGACTTCAGCTTTAAGAAAAAACTAACGAAATTCAATAATAAACAAAAAGGGTAAAGGTAGACTAACATTTATGTAGATGTCACTTCACATCAGGTCTGTTGGAGTAGCAATGTAATTGGAGTAATCCAAATTCCCTTGCTTTGCCCTCACCTGAGGCTGGACTGACGACTAAAGCAGGGAACCTTGTCAGAAGTCTTAAGACTATTAGTGAAATGTTTGATTCTTTGTATGTAAGTGCATCAGCGTGAGTGCACATATTTTTGTGCGTGTGTTTTGAACTTCTGTGTTGTGTGTGCTCTCAGGCTTAAAGTGAGTGTGTGCGCATTTGTCACAGTGCACCCATCACCAGGAGCCACGGCGGGGCTGTGACAGCAGCCATTACAGATTAGCCACTCCTGCGTGACTAATAGCTGGCCCGGGAACAGCAGAGCAGCTTCATATCCCCAGACACACTCACACTTACACACATCAAGCAAACTTTTTCAAAACACACACCTTTGAGCAATTTGAGAGCTGTTAAATAAGATTACAACTCTGTATGTTCCAGTTTGCTGCTCCCAGCACTTAACCAATCCTAGCCTACATCTGTAATAATAGTGATAACTCACTATTAGTCTGGTGATAGCCTTGCTGCAGCTACTCTGAAACTACAAGAGTAGCACAGTGAAGTGCAGACTAATCCCCTGCGACCATTTACAGAAAGCCAATCTTAAACAAATGATTTCTATTTCTCTTCGTATCCCTTCTCTGACTATGTGAATTTCATATGAAGTTTCAAGTGAAGGTGCGAAATAGAAAACCTACATTTTGTTTGCAAAAAACTAATAAAATGAAAAATTACTTGCGTTACTCAAGGTACAAACAGCTGCAAGAGTAGCATAGCACCTTGTTTTTTAGTGCTGTCTACCAAAATGTCATATACAAGCAGACAGCATATTCCAAAGTCAACATTTATTTACTATGACCTTAAGTGTAGCACTGTGTGAAAGTCTCAAGCCATCCATCTGTTCTTCATATTTTACTAGGAAAATGGAAAATAGGTGGAAGGATGCATTAAAACATTCAAACACACATGGAAATACAGAAAATAAGGCAAAAAAAAAAAAAAAAAAATCAAAATTTGATCTGACCACCTTTATTCTTCAATACTGTTTGAAATCTTTTAGGCAACCTTTCTTGTAGTTTCTTTAAGTAGTATTCAGGAATAGTTCTCCAGGCTTCTTGAAGGATATTTTAAACTTCTTTGGATGTTTGCTGCCTTTTGTTGCATTCACTGTCAAGATAATCCCACACTGCTTGAACTGATGCCCAGGATCTGGGGAGGCCAATCCATGACTGATAGTCTTGCATTGTATGTCTTTAATTTTATATTTGGCACCATTCTCATGCTAAAACAAGTAGCCACTGCCAGTCAGAAGCCTTCCAGATGGTACTGCATGGTTAGTTTTAAGTGGCTGTCTTAAAAACAACAAACAAGAAAAACAGTCCTTTGAAAATGATTGGGTAAAAAGACTTGACTGATAATGAGTGAAAAAACAGCCACTGCCCAAAGAAAACATTTACAAAACCTTCAGAAATCCGGGAGAACTACTGCTCAACTATTACTTGGAAGTAAGATATAAAGAAATGAGTGGTGGCTCAAGACGTTTACACAGTACTGTATGCAAATAAGCTATGGTATCAAGGAGCGTCTTGGATCTCAAAGATGTAATTACCATGTACAAGTATTATATCTACTATTCTACCATTTGTAATACATTTGGGGAAAAAAAGGTTCCATTACATTCGAGGTCACTAACTATCTGGTATGACTAAGTGGCTGCTAGACTAAAGGGGGCAGTAGTGACTATAATTGATCATCAAAAAAAAAGAAGAAAGAACTCCTGATGTGATAAAATGATATTAATATTAATAGCTCTTTCTCTGTTCAGTTTCCCCTTCGCTCATTCTGTCACATGCAGACGAGCATGCACATGCACACACACAAACAGCAGCTACTCCAATGAAGGAGGTAATGATCCATAGCACTGCCCATACCCATGGAGTGCTAACCAAGGCCTCATCTCTGCCAAGGGAGCACCCTTTACTGTCCATGCCTGATTCCCTGTCAGCCTGCCAGGGTAGAAGGAATTACACAGACCCTGCAGGAGAGGAGGCTGTTAGTGTAGTTCAGGCAGCCACTACCTTCCTTCCATTGTGTAGGCTGCTAGTACTGTAAACTGGATTATATAAGAAGATGAAAAAAGTAATTTCATCATTGCTACTTTCTGTTACAGTGACTATGTTGATAATGTTGTCCTAATAAGAATTTTTTGCCTTCTCCAGGGGTCTGGTTGTAAGGTCAGCTGTATGGTAAGGTCAGGTAAACTTAAACACGTCAGTACTTTCATAATAATTAGTCATTTGGATTTAATTAGTTCATAAAAACAAAGATTTTTTTCTGTAAAAATAGGCTGCTGCTGTAGCAAGACCTATTAATTGTTAAAAGACAAGTGCCAGTATGACTATGATAACAATTAAATATGGCTTGCATGCTCATCATAAGGTTCTATATTCTCAAGTGGTGATCGGTTGATATAAAAGTGCAGTGTTCCGGCAAATGCAACATAACAGAAAACCCCCCACAGATTAATATTAACGTCTTTGAGCATTTACAAAAAAATTGCATTAATGTAAACTCAAGGGAAAAAGTTAAACAAAGTGAGGAAAAGGTAAAATTTTGGTTTAGAAATCTGATATTCTCAACAAGTTCTTGTGCAGCCATAATCATAACGATATCCTGTTCCTGCTTTAAGGACAAAGAGCTGAAGAGCAGGCCAAGTCGGTGAATGGAGAAGAGTAAACAATGGATACCCGATCCATTACTCCTGCTCTAACAAATGCTCTTGCACTCAGCTCCCTTGTCTAATTTGCTCATTTAACACAGCCATTTGTCTTAGGCAGCAGCAATCATTAAAAAGTAATCAAGGGACAGATTGAGAAAGGGAGGGCTTAGACGGAGAGAGTAAGAGTGGTAGGAGAAAGCCAGTTCTGCTACATATCCTCCATCTTACTTGACTGTTACACAGGAGTAGACATGCTTCTCAATCTATGTCTATCTTACGCTCTCCCTCTGTGTAATGATTCAAGCTTAAAGGTCAACATGATGTGGTATCGAGAAAAAAAACAAACAAAAAAAACAACCCACCCATATTTCTTGTGCAATTCTACTTCCTAGTATTTTATTACCCTAAAGCTGCACATGGTTGCACTGTGTCGCTACTCGTTTTACATCATTACTAGATAAACACAGTCATCACAGAAAATTAGACTTGGGTTGTGCAAATGGATCTTGAATTTGCTGGGGTAAACTGCTGTTTGGAAATGAAGGCCACAGCTATAGTGGTTTAATGAAGGCAGAGCTAGCACTCAGATTGGCGCCTCAGCGGTAAAATCTCTCAATGCATGGTCATCACAACAGAAACCACCCTCAAAGTAGTCGTTTCCTTTAGTGGAGAGAGTAAAAAGAGCACAGCACAGGGAATGTCATTACTACAGTAAGAAAACAGGGATGCAATCACTAAACTCCCTACGCTAGCCGAATTTGTTTTACTAAACATGTCATCAGGTTTTAAAAAAATTTAAGGTAGAAGGAATAAGAAGATTTTATTTACTGAAGCTCACTAGGAAAATCCAATAACAGGCTGTGGCTAAATAACAGCTTCATGAGATTTCTCTACTGTGTTTTCGGAGATGACTGTGAGAAGAGAAAGCGAGAGATGAGGGCCTCAGGTTTAAATCGGAAACGGATCATGGATTTACCCCATTAAAATAGGGGGTACCCCTTGAGGTTGTGCAGAGGTCAGAGTGTTTAACCTTATGTTCTCTGACATTTCACTCATGCTCTAACCTAAAACCACTCACTCGTGTAATGCCTCTCCCATCCCATTCATGTCTGACCACGGATTGATAAAATAACACACTCTCAGCAGCGCGTGCATCCATCCAACCATACACACACCCACACACCAAATGGGACACATAGAAAGATAACCCCTGGCTGCCCCCCTTTCCCCCCAACAAAGGCTGTTCTCCTCTCCTGGGTAAAGAAGAACTGGGCATGAGTGGGACATTGTCTTGACAGATCATTCATCAACGTCACAGGAGAGTCCGTCTCTGAAGACTCCCCTGACACACACCGGATGGGTCTCATGGTTGTGCCTGCTTAACTGCAACACATGCTGCTTTTAATGTGTATGCATGTAAATGAGTGTGTAGTTTGTAATTGAGTTTGTTTAAGCTTAAAAAGTCAAGCTTAAACAGGGGCACAATGCCAGGTGTGTGAATAACGTCTTTTTTTAAATTAGTTTGTGCCACAAGCCAGTGTACCTCTAGTGCCAGTCCTAAGCCTGGATAAATGGCCAGGAAGGGCATTTGCCACAAATTTGTGGCCAAACCAAACAAGCGAATAATATAAAACAAGATTTCCATAACGAAAAGGTCAGGGCCCAGATTAACAATGGCCCCTACTGGTGTTGTTAGCCAACAGAGTGACGGTGGAAACTGTGCTACTTTTGGCCAGAGACAAAGGAAGAGGTTTATGTATATGAGAGGACAGCGTGAGAAAAGGAGAAGATATGTACAGGGGTGCTAGAGGGTTATGACAGAAGATTATGCTAGGGATAGGCTTTGATGGAGGCAAAGGATCTGCCATGGCGACCACTAAAGGGAGCAGCTTAAATCATACCAAGAACACCACCTTTGTGATTTACTGTTGCTTGTTATATAAAAAAAAATACTTTACAATGCCAACACTCAAGGACTTCAGACATTTTGTATATACTTCCCACTTATCATATACACATAAAAACATGTGAAAAACAAAGCTGTCCCTGGACTCTGTGAAAAATTACTATACTCTGGCTGCTTTCATAGGAGGGATAAGTAGCATCCAGGTGTTGCTAATCAATTGCACTAAAGCAGCGGCCCCCAACCTTTTTTGCGCCACGGACCGGTTTATGCCCAACAATATTTTCATGGACCGGCCTTTAAGGTGTCACGGATAAATACAACAAAATAAAACTAGTACCGGTACCGAAAAAAAGAAAATTTATTCAAAACACACGTGAAAAGACCAAGGAAAACGGAGTAAACGATAAAAACGATAACAAAATAACGCTGAAAACCGATAAAAACCCTGAAAACTATACATTTCACACCTGAGCCTCAACTCTCGCGGCCCGGTACCAAACGACTCATGGACCGGTACCGGTCCGAGGCCCGGAGGTTGGGGACTGCTGCACTAAAGAACAGCCAAGTATGAGCAACCTCTATAAAAGCCGAAGTTTGGAGCATTCAGGTGTGTTGTAACAGTCTTCCAAGTGGATGTTCCAGCAAAGTCAGGCTGTGCAATGCACAGAGAAATTGCAAAACAGCCAAGAGCTACATCACAAACACTACAGGCCTCAGTTAATATGTTAAATGTTTATGTTAGAAAAAGACTGAACAGGTATGACTTGTTTATTGCAGGAGAAAACTTCTTCTCTCTAAAACAGACAATGAAATGTCCTTTGGAAAGATGACACCAAAGTGTTGATGTCTGACAATGCACAGCACCACCTTTGGCGAAAACCAAACAAAGCATATGGGCTCAAATGCTTCATACAAACTGTCAAGGATGGTGGTGGGATGTTGATGATTTGGGTTTATTTTGCAGCCAGAGGACCTGGGCACCTTGCAGCCACTGAGTCGACCGTGAACTCCTCTTTGTACCAAAATATTCTAGAGTCAAATATGAAGCTATCTGTTCAACAGCTAAACCTTGGCATAAATTGGGTCATGCAACAATGATCCCAAGCACAGCAGCAAATCTTCAATAGAATGGCTGAAAAAGAAAATAATCAAGGTGTTGCAAAGGGCCAGTCAAAGTCCAGACCGCAAACTGAAATGTTGTGGTGGGAGTTGTGCATAAATGAATGTCTGCAAACCTCAATAAAGGCAGTATTTCAAAGATGAGTGGACTAAAATTCTTCCACAACAGTATGTGAGACTGATACAGTTGTACAGAAAACAATTACTTCAAGTTATTGCAACTAAAGGTGGTTCTGAAAGCTGCTGAATCATGGCGTCTTTTTATGTTTTTCACACGACTGCCAAAAACTGTGAAAACTGTCTTTTTCTGACGATTATACAAACATACATGAACTCCCTCCATCAATTATAATTAAGTACAAGCAATCAGTCCTCTAATGGACTGTATATACACAAAACAGAGAAACTAACTGGACTGGAAGATTTTGAGAGAACTGTAGATGTACTTGGGAGATTTAAAAAAAGGTGTGAAATGCATTGTTTTTTATTGATGTCACAGCTTTTTCAAAAGCAAATATTCTGCAAATTCTTTATGAAGTTTTGAAAGCAGCTTTGAGATTGATTGATCTATTTCCACAACTGATTTCACTTATTCAGCCTGAATCTTTTCATAACCTTTGAGTAAACATAATTATGTTTACCTTTCATCTAAAACCATAACATAACGAACACTCAGTTACTCCAGATGAAATCTTTGAAAATGGCAAAACAGATGTAGTTTTGAGTGCCATCGAATGAAATGGCAACATTGTAGAACCGTTGGTAAAATCAGCTCATCATCAAAATTATGAAAATCGAATCACATATTTATGTGAGGCTGGATATTTTTAAAATGAGAAATGGAAAATAACAGATTTAACAATGATGGCCACAGTAAGGCGTAATAAGCTACTATAAAATAAATGCTTGTACACAACCTGCAGGTGGACAAATTGAGTTATTAAAAGAATGCATCTTTTCCTCCACCACCACCACAATCATGACTTTTAATACAAACATGCATTAAGCTTCGCAAGTGTTTTAATTGAGAGATGAGGCGCAATATCACACTTGAATGATTACAGATGGGCTTCTACACTACACACACCCTATTTACGCCCACACACAAACACAAATGCGGGGTAAAATATGGAGCTTCTGCACATACTAATCCTGGGAATCACTCTGGAGTTCAAATGTGCCATTTGAATCTCCACTGTGACCCCAAACTCCATTCTAGTAATCACCCCATAATCCCCCAGTTTTTTGGTGTGTGTGTTTTGGTTCCCCCAACCACTTTCTCACATATTGGCAAATACCATGAATTATTTATCACAACAACTTGATTTACATGTCGGTGAATGAAAGTTATATTTTATAATACAGTTGAATGCTTTATGTTGGGGGAATGCATGTGTTTTCTGTGTAGCATTAGGTCTACATGTAAAAACATAAACAATACTCACAAAACACAAAGATTTTCATTTGCAGATTCAGAGGACCTAACTTGCTTTTAAAATTTCAAGCAAAACCTTCTATCAGGAGCCTTCAGCCTGTTTTCTTTAAAACCAGAGGGCATGTCTGTGGTTGAGCTGACATTTTAACTTCTCCTTCTGTAACTGACTCAGTCCAAAGGCAAAGATTATGTCTTGTTACACACAGAAACTCTGTGGAAGCAATGCGTGGTGTGAACATGCACTACCCAGGGCTGTTCAAGGTGTTTTCTTGGCTTATTTAAAGGCTCTCTCTAATACACCACACAATTCTTTTTAATAATATATAACTATTATAGTTGTGCGAAAATATATTTTAAAAAATACTACCAAAAAAAGTACAGCTGTGTCACATATCGATGGCAGTGGCAGGTTGTTGGCCCAGGGCAGCTGGGTGTGAGCCTCAGGAGTACATGTGTTTGGTGTGAGATAACCAGACAAAGGTGGGTGGCAGGTATTGTTAGACCTTCAGCAGTGAGGAAGGAGGAAGAAGAGAAATAAGCCTTTGAGGTGAACAAACTCACAAGGAAGTCATAGTGTTCATTTTGTGGAAAAATAAAAAGAAACTTCTGCACTAATTAAATATTAAAGATAGACTGAAGGTGCTACTACCAAGATGAGAACATAAGATCACACAATCTCTAGAGAGCACCATGTAGACTTAGTGATTACAACTTTGTGTCTCTTGGTCGAGGAGGAAAAAAAAAGATTGAAGGGACTAATTTTAAGCAAAGACAAAAGTGCTGCGGGTAAGAATGGTAAGGTGCTTTATTTCTCGATAATTCTTAATAGCTGTAAAACTGTCAACCGGACGCTTGGCCACAATCGCTTTCATGACAGATAATGTAGCAGTGGGTTCCAAGCAACAGTCAGGAGAAAATGTTGGGAAATGGGAAAGCATTTATATTATTTATTTCTCTGTGAAAATGCTTATTTTGGTCAAATAAAAATGGTTGTTGAGCATTTTCCCCTGACAAACTTTTTACTAATAAATGTGGGACTGTCTGATGGTTTTGCTTCTGGTGAAGATGGTTGTGTTTGTTCATCTCCCAGTGTGCTGAGGCAGTAAATGAGTGTGTGTGTGTGTGTACTGTCTGTTCATGTGTGTATACCAACTACCCTAATACCCCCCTTCCTGTTACCTCCCACCCCCACTTGTGCCACAATCACAGGGCACGGCTGATGCAGCTAACAGGTGTATTATGTTGTGATTGCTGTGTCTGTTGATGGGAACGGGGAGCTGAGAGTCTCCTTAATAAAGAGAATCCCACCACCACCAGCACCACCATCTCCACTGTCTATGTGTGTGCGCAAGTGTGCGATTGGGGTTGGGGGTGAGGTGGAAAGCAGGGATCCAATCAACAAGAAGCGATCAACCCTCCACAAATAAACATTGCCTACACACATAATCGCAAATAAAAAGGTCAGTGTCATTACAGTTACTGGAGGTGGAAGCGTGTGTGCATGCACAATTAACACGTGTATGTGTCTGCATGCGTGCCTGCTTCCAACCTTCTCTCTCTCACAAAGCTACATGTAAATATGAAATCTAAAAGGTCAACATCATTAGCAGTCCATTGGCTGCTGAACACATCCGCAATACCATGAGCGCTCTGGCAGCTGATGGCGAGTGAATGAAATCAGTCTTCATCTGGCTCAAGAACAAGTTATGTTTGTAGACAAACACCCAAAAAATGCAAATAGGTGCACATATGAATAACAAATGCACAGACAATTACTCCATTAACATGCAGATACAAAAGGACTAGTTAGCGGCTATTGTGCGCAGACACTGGGGACCAAGCTGAATGATACTTAGCTGGAAAGAGAGGGCTGAATGTGTACTGTAATTATGGCTCTGATGTGGTCTTGACTAATGAAGTAAACAAACTCAATACAAACAATTCATCTGCACTCACAGACCCACTAAGAAACACAAGCGCACCAAGTGGCCAGCCAGGTGGCTCGACATCACGGTCTTCAGGGCCAGGGAAATGTGGTCTGGTGGGTTGGTCTCATTGCAGTTGTGTGTCCCCGCATGTGCGCACTGTGTATTCTTGTATGTTAGGACGTCACAAAGTGAGTGTGTAAAGGGGACACTAGGGGGGTCTACCAAGATTAATGGAGCCAATCTCCACAGCTATCCAGCAGAGTGACCATACCCTCCCTATCCTGTTTTGTTCTTCTATTCTCTTCCCCATCTCTCCCTCCGTCTATACTCCTTTCCCTCGATCTAACTCTAATTAAATGAATCAATCAGTGGCAACACTCTGGACAGATAGCATCACATTGCTGCGGCTACCGGCGTGTATGTTTGTGTGTTGCTTTACAGTTGCTGTTTAGACCCTGCAAAAAGGAAAGAAAAACAAGAATGAAATGGGAATAACTATGGTGACAATAAATGAGTGGCTGAGAGCAACAAAGACAAGGCAAGAAAGAAAGGACCAGAAAAACTGAAAGAATTTTTAAACAGGCAGACTCTGCTCTTGTTTTGTTTTTTTGTTTTTTTAAACATTAACTCTCTTCTGGAGACTTATCAGCCCAGGCTATGCTATCACACAGACGCATGAATGGACATTAGCCTTTCCCACTGAGCTATATACAGCCCTAGAAAGCCCTTATCTCATGCTCCTAGTGGACAATATACAGCCAGTGTCACCTCTTAATCATATCAATATGATGAATACATATACATGATATATAAAAACAGTATTTGACACCGCTGGTACCTAGTGATAGGAAAACCATTGCCCCTATCATTACAACTTATTAACCTATGCCTAGACTGAATGTCTATTGCTTATTAAAGGCTGCTTAAGCAAACATAAGCTGTGATATTCACCTTGACTCTTGTGCAGCCTTTCCACAAAGTCACTCTGTCTGTTTCTCCTGCAGAGATATCACTAACAAAAGGTCAAATAATTCATAAAACATAAATATATTTAATAACTATGATCCACTCCAAAAGTTAATGTCATGGAAATGCATTCATAAATATTCTACCCATGATATGTGAGGGAGCAATGAAAAAAAAGACCATGGGTAACCCCACCACATATTGTATCACAGAGGGTCAGAAGGATAGGATAGCATACATATTGTCTTGCTGTATATGTGTATATATATGAAACACAAAGATAGACCAATTATGCCTTATTGTGTATACACAGGTTTTTAAAAGTGACCAATGGCCTATGTACACGTGCCGCTAGGCTCTCACCTCCGCAATGAAATTCTGCACCATACAAAACCCCAAATGCTAATATCTTCTTCCAATTCAAACTATTGCACACATAAATTTTTGGTTCAGTGGTTGCAGAGAGCAGATGCATCTATAAAATGTGCTCCCCTATGGTTTGCTGTATGCGGCTGCAGCCAAGGTGTATAAGAGAGGGTGTTTAATGTTGTGTAGCGATGCTGGCTATTCCCCCTCCTCTAACCATGCTGGTTGTGATGCCAGTGTGTGTCTTTCTTTCTTTCTGATAGCATCTGGCACAGAAAATACCAGGGGACTTAAAGGGGGCACATAAAGTACATATGTGCCCACCAACACCGTGGATATGTAGACACAAAGACACGTCTGATTAATCTTTAATTAACTAGTGCAAGCACAGAGACTCACAATATGATTAGATAGAAGTTCCTGACAAAGTACTTTATGCAGAACCAGTTCAAAAACTATTTTAGTATATATTCTCTGGATGAACTCTGTCAAACCCCATTATCAAAAGCTCTCATGACAACTAAGTGAATAGAAAAACTCCACACTGTGAAAGAGAGAGCGCAGCCTGTCATAACAGTGGCCATGTGGATGAAGGCCATCAAAGAAAACAGTAGGATGGCTCTCAAATTGGAGGCCAAAAACAAAATCACACACAGGTAGCAAAACATACACAACTGCTACCAAAACACACATGAAAAACTTACCGTAAACACACAAATGCCATCCTGACCCTAGAATGTGAATCACAGGAGAAGAAGCAGGGAAGGGTCTTTTATTCAGCCCAATTAAAAAAGGCAAAAAGCCCAAACAAAAGGAGTGTTTTATTGCACTCCCCACTATCAGCAGAAAGGCTCATTAGCCACAGCAGCATAATTAGCAAGATGCTGAACTCCTCGTTAAGGAGGGGCCCGAGCCGTAAACAAACCCCGCTGAACTCCAAACGCCCACGGTCTCTCTCTCTGTAATGAACTGCCACCGCTGTTCCCTCCCAGTGAGAAAACCAAGCGCGCAGACAGTAAGGCTCTGACAGAAACAAACACACACAGCAAAACACGCACTCATACGCGTACACACGAGCTGACAACTCATATCCAAGGTCTGCCGCACAAACACCCACAGCAAAAACAAACTACCTCTCTGGGACACTGTCTTCCTTGACAACTGCGTGGACACACACTTACATACAAACATACATATTATAGACCGATATGCAAAAAATAAAGCGTGCATGCAAAACATACATTTTTACAATACTGGAGACACAGACAGCCATACCCACTAAACATTGAGAATCTGACAGCTGAGACAAATCTTGCCAACTGTCTGAATCTTGACTTTGGCACTGTTATAATCCTCAACCTGCCACGAGCCTGTTTTGAATTAAAAAGACTGCCAAAAATCAGCCACGTGAGCCAGTGTTTTAGCAAGTCACAATGAGTTGATTCGATAGTTTGTAAAATCGAATCAACAAAATAAAGCAAGGTAGCTATCACAAGATCAGGACAATAACAAAACAACTATGTGCATGCATGTGCACGGGCCCTCACTGGTGAACAGGAAATAATTACTAGGACACCTAAAGAGAAAGCTGCCCTTGCACACATAGGCACAACACAAAGAAACATCTAAAAAGTGAAGTGATTTTTCTTGTCTGCTACAGCGGCCATGAAGTGTCACAGTCATGTGGTGTGTGTGTGTCATGGACACAGAGTGAAAACCACAAAACCCTCAGAAGGTCAGCCATTATTATCAAAAATTTGTTTTTTGCAGAAAAAGGCCCATGAAAGACACATATAAGTGCTACGACATATATGTGCACGTGTGTCACACACTGTAACCACCACTTAGAAATCGCTCCAAAAAGATCAAGCACGATTTCAGCGTTAATTATGATCCTGTGAGATAGTTGGCAGGCTGATCATAATGATCTGAGAGAGAAAGTGAGGGAGAAGGGATTCTGAATCTGTCTGTCTAAAAACCTAAACCAAGAAACAGTTTACAGAAAACAGTGAGGTGAATGTACGTAAACAGCTGCATGCATCCAGACATGTGCTATTCGCATATTGTGGGTGCACACAGGTTTGTGAGGTTTTTAACACCAAAAAAGTCCAATGCACTTCATAGAATCCAGATAAAGCAAAAGTGCTGACAAACCTGATCAAAGCGGGTAGATAATTGCAGTAAAAAGTTTGGAAACCTTATGGAATTACCAGGCTTTTCCTCGTTGAAGTGATAGTTATAAACAATCTGTTTGAACTAATAACACACAAATACTTTTCTTCTTTTAGGTATTCATGAAACATATCAAATGATTTCTTTGCAACTGTAGGTAGTCACCCTTTGCACAATCCTTGTCCAGTCCATGAGTGTTCAGGTGTCCACTTTACACTGAGAAGATTGTTGATTTAACCTGATGATAATTTTTAAGGACACAATTTGTGACGTTGAGTTGTGTGAGTTGTGTTGGCAATACTCTCCACGTTCGTTTCCATTACATACATAGTATCAGTACATTTACAAGTTGTTACATTGTTGATTGGAATATGGTGAGTGTCTCTTACCTGCAGTAGGGGTCTCTGGACACCAAGAACCTTCATGGTATCAGCATTGGCAAGAATCTTCAGAGGATCAGCTGCCTTGCTAACTGCCTCGATTTCCTTATTAATCTCTGTCCGTACCTAATGGTTGATTGACAAAAGTTTGCGTCAAATAGTATATTTACAGACGAAATGAATGAAGAGTTGATTTTTACTTGTTTTGAATTGTTTTTGGTATTAATGGTTTTGCATTTTTATTCTGTTCTTAATGTTAAGCACTTTGGTCAGTACTTTCTGTTTTAAAGTGCTTTATAAATAAAGCTGGCTTGGCTTGACTTGACAAAAGATGCAATAAATGAAAATAGCTGGGGAAAATAGATCGCAGCTTGAAAACAACATATCACGTAGGTAAAAGTGAAAAGAAAATCTAAGAGACTGAGAGACAAATGTTTCCATGAGGCAGAATTACAATTCCATTTGTGCTAAAGCAGTTTTAAACCAAACAAATAAAACACCGATTGATGCAGAATAGATTTAATTTGTGCAGGAAACTCTTCTGTTTAAAATACATGCACCTGCAAACAGGAAGAGATCTATGTTCTATCTATGGCCACATATATTTGGAAAATAACGTGTAGTTGCATTAGCACACCTTACTCCACTGAGCTAAGACCTTGCAATTCAAACGCAAGAGTGGTCTCTAGTACTATGCCATTTCGTTTTGAACATGACTAGGCCCTGAAAGTCCATGCTTCAAAACATCGGGTTTGGCTCAGATTCTTCCCGTTGAGCTTCCTTTCATTCACACGAACACTGCTTGTGGTTTCCTGATGTAAGAAGCTAAAATTGCAGGTGAAGTGAGCTTTTATTCTTAAGAAATAAGACCTTGTGGGTAACCTGTGCGTGATGCAGTTCTAGTGTTGTGAAAAGACTGCAACTTTAGCATCTGAGGAAACCACTGTGAAACAGGAATGAAAAAAAGTATAGAAATATGCCTACATTTCAATATCTAAATGGGAGAGAAATAAAGGCCCGGTGCAAACAATATTGTGAGCGTCTTGCTCCCTCCCCCTCTTCACTGCAGAGTTTTAAAGGTTATCAGCTAATGAGGAGCGAAGACACAGCAGCATTTTGAACTTTTGAATAGCCTTAAAAAAGTTAAACACACACTCTGTAAGCAAGAATTAGTCATTTAACAACAATGAACAATCCAAACTACTAGAAATGTGCAAGTTTCAAAAATATGAGCAGCTTCAGTTACATTATATTAAAAATTTCTGGGAATGTATGTTTATGTATTTACAAACTGTTAAAGTGAAACTAAAAATTAGGGCAGGAAATCAACATGTGATGTAAGATGTCAAGATATATGTGTATTGTTTACTCTATTATACATATACGATGTTATAAAAAGTTTATTACCACAGACTATCTAGCAACATCTAAGCAACTGTAAATATAAAAAATAAAAAAATATAAAAAATATAAAAAATTATACTTAAATATGCCTGAAATAATTACACAAAATAATAAATATCTCTATAAATATTGTAGCTTTCCCCCCAAACCCAAAAACCTTGATTTCTCTTCAAGGTATCTTAAGAACCTTTGCAGTGATGTGTGTTTTCTTATTCCAACAAATCCAATTGGTCTATTGGTATTTTATGTCACTCCAAATAAAACAAAAAAGTAGTTTACTTTTTTCTTTTAAAAACAGGCAATACTGCTAAATCCACCCAATTTTAAGAACTATAGGACAGTACGAAAATTAAATCAATTAAACTACACTAAGTCAAATTTATTTGGGTTTATTTGTATTCACAAGTTTACACTAAGTGAATGCAGTATAAAAAAATCAGTGTTCAGTGAGAGGAGATATATAAATACAGTAGCATCTACAATACATTTTTTAAAAATCCAGCATTTACAAGAGTTTGAGATTGTGTCTGTAAAAAGCAAAAAAAAAAATGTTAAAGATGTAAATTTGGCTGCTAATTATCTCAAAGGCCTCCTTGTACCTAAACTACCATGCCATTGTGCTTCTTCTCACAGAGAAAACTGAGAATATGTGGTTTGTTTCGCTTTGGTCTTTCTGTCCAGAATGGTGTTGTAACCAAAGGACTTTGACATGGAAATGCTGACACAGCAGATTAAGTGCAAAATTGTACAAGTAGACAATACTGAAAGGAATAACAGCTAAATTTAAATTAGGTCGAGTTTTGTTTTGTTTTTTTAAACACTACCTGGATTTTTTTTAGTTCATTGGTAACCACAGCAGATGTTGACTGCAGTGGAAGAAGTTACAATGAAGCGTAGCTGCGGTTTCTTAATGTGAGGGATTGATTTCTGGGGAAGCTGGTGTTTCACTAAAGCAGTGCACTGACTGCTGATATCGCACTCTGTGAGAATTCATAAAATCCATCAATTTGTCATTATACTAACCTGGTTAAGGAACAGATCATTAATGTAGTAAGTGAGGAAAGCTCGAAGCTGGCACTGCTTGGCTTGACCTGGCCCCATGTTCATCTCTATTTCCTTAATGAATCTGAAAAGAAAAGGAAAAACATAGAGATTTTAAGACATCAGAAAAACACCTGTGAGTAGTGGCTCATGTTGAAGTATACAGGCTTGACACCAGCAACACAATAACACTGTATCACTGGATCCAGCATCAATTCAAGGAGTAAGGTCTGCCATAGAAGCAAATTTTGGAAAGCTTTAAATGCCCCTCAAGATGCCTTTCAGTAGGGCAATAAAGCTTAAAGGCTCCAGTGGAGCTCCTTAGAGCCATTAGGGCAAACTTCAGTTAGACTAGCTAACTCTCAGCTGTGTGTTTGCAATAGTGGATGTGTACAGAGGAACACAATGGAAAGTATAAAATAAAACACCAGAGCTTTACAGAGTTATTGATATGAACCAATCACAGCTGCAGAGTGTATGCTCTCAGAATTCTTCCCAAACGCTGGTGTCTGCTTGGTCAGATAGGGTCAGACAGTTATATATGGGTTTGTAGAGGCACATACACACCTCGTTTGTCAAAGAATCACTGGTCACTGGCCTTGTCTCACACACACACCACAGGGCAAACCATGCAAGAGTAAGTGCCTTCTCAACCGCTCAGCACATATAAATGCACAAATAAATCAAACTCCTCACAACAGAATTCTTTGACCTATAAGACAGTTAATGTATGACCTCAACTTCCAGAACAGAGAAACAGAGAGTGTGTAAAGACAAGGAAAAACGAAATGCTTTATGTGGGAAGATCTTGAAAAAGTGAAGACAGGAGATGAACATAATACAGGTCTGAGGCTGTGAAGATAACTCCAATTGGAGATTCAGCTGGACATAACCATTTGTAAAAAAAGAAGGCTACTCCATTGCCTGGTAACCTGTCTCTGTGCTTTAGTAATGCGAAGTGGAAGTTAGGGCCCACAGGCTGTAGCACTGCAGACAACTAGTGACACTTAGTCTATGCTGGAATATAGATCAGCGAAGGTGGATGATTGATTACCTAAAGCTTGCATAAACACACACACACACACACACATGCACGCACACAAAAATGCCCACAAATAAAAACAAATCCCAAAAAGCACACAATGAGCACAAGCCGTGGGATCACACTACTCAGCAACTGTACCCAATTAGTCAGCAAAAGCTGAGCCAGTGTGTTTCTGTATATGTGTGCATCCTTGTGTGTCAGAGTAGGCAAGAGAGACAGGGTGAGCAAGGAACCTAAACCTATTCTAAATCCTCCATTGATTCCCACTGAAACTCACCACAACAGAAAGTTAAGTAGGAAAAACTCTTCTGTGGCCTCATTAAAACCGTCAAGCTTGCAAAACAATGGAGCCCAGATATATATAAATATACACACACACACATACATACATACATACATACATACGTGTGTGTGTTTTTTTTTTCCTGTTGTTGACAACTTCATTTCCAGAAATCGATCACAGGATAAAAGTTGCCAGGTTGAACGTGCATCGTGTTGTTCTGCGATCCATCGCACGCTGTCATTATTGTCATTGTTTCAATACAAGTGCCAAGATGATGAATCTATAAGTTGGTGTGTGAGCACAGATGGATTTTTGTAGGCAGGGGTGATAACGTTTGAGTAATGTAGCAGGGACGAGGCAGTAAAACGGCTTTGTGTATCCAGACAGCCATCTGGCACCGAGCCGCGGGCCCATTCCCCGGGATACAGAGCCCATGGGTGATGCGAGGAAGTTTAGCAAAGGTAGCTTGGCTAAAAGCACTGTTGGGGCCCACAGTGCTTATACAGCCCAAAGAGCACATGTTCAGTGAGCAAGACAACACACATTAAACAAAATGTTTTTGAGTGGCTTCAGAGAGATCATTTGGAATATAGAGTAGTGAGCCTGGTTAAAATGTAAATGGATAAATAACACAGGGAAAAGCACAGACGAGCTGTGACTTCCAAATGGATCCTAAAAGAAAATCTCTCCCAGCTTATTATCATTACAACCACATCTTCCAAACGTCTGCCTTGCTGGTGGCATGGCATACCGTAGAGAGAATAACAACTTCTAATGATGCTGATGATGGTGATAACAAATGACAGCATAGAAGTTAAAACACACATGCAAGCCCTCACAAACATACCCATCTAAAAGCCATTAACTTGCCTAAAAACTCAGAAAGTACTCTTCTCTGCAGCGTGTAGAAGGCCATTTGTAGACACTGCAAGCAAAATCTCAAACAGAAACATGGGGAGACAGACTGTCCTCTCACTGAAGAATGACAGCTAGCTTAATGTGATCTCTCAAGGCTACATCTGAGCTTGCTTTTACACTTGTCTAACCTACCATTTTCACCTGTTATCATGAGCTACAGCACTAAACAACAGAAAATGACTTGGTCTGATAGATTCTCAACTTGTCTGGTTTGAATTCTCTCTGCATTAATGGTGGAAAAAAAGTTTTCTATTCCCCTGAACAAGTCTTGTCTCGCTATATTAAGTAGCCAAAGCATATTTCAGACACGCTTTAAAGGGCAAAGTAGTACTGTTTCATAAAAGCAGCCAACATCCTTAAGGCTCTCTTTTTTCTACAGAAATAAATGTGCATTTAGACCTGCATACCAGTCTAACTTACCTCATGAAAAAATCATACTAGTAAAGTTACCAGTGGGCAAATACATAAAATGCTTTCTTAACTGGCTTCCAATTAACAGAAATTTTTTTTTTAAAAAATTACCCATTAATAAGATGCGTTTAATGCCACCAGACTTCAGTAACACTGCCCATTTAGCTGATGATGCTGTTATAATTGGGCCCAATGTGATGTTAACAATGTCAGTTTCATTGAGAGGTGACAACAAAACACACCAGTCAACCATATGGCAGGTGTACACAGCAGAGGTGTCAGCCAAGTCGCTAAGGAGCCGCTGTGGAAGCAGTGGAGAGACACAGCAGCAATAATGCCGTGTAAATTCACCCCTGTGTGTGAAATCTTAATAACCTTAAATAATCTGCTTATCTACTTTCACTCGCACAGACACACACGCACACACACACACACACCTTTTTTCCAGCTGCCCTAAAAATAATATGACAGTCACTGACACACCGACTGGCAAAAAACAGCCACACAGCCCAACAAAGGAAATGAATCACTGAAGGGACAACAGGATTTCAGAGTGAGTCCCTGTAACCCACAAACGACACATATAGTGCTTAATGTCACTACTCAAACGGTTTAAAGACACCATGATAACACGGATCTTCCAAAAGGATAATATCATAAAGCAATACATGTAAGGAGTTGCTGTTAACTTTATTTGCGTTCATTTTTCTCCAAGCTCTTTTACTAATGACCGGAGAGTTGGGCCACTGTATAAAGTCTCCTTTAGCACATCTTGAAGATTATCAGTGGGGTTAAGATCTGGACTCTGCAGTGGCCAATCCATGTGTGAAAATGATGTCTCATGCTCCCTGAAGCATTCTTTCACTATTGTAGCCCAATGAATCCTGACACTGTCATCTCGGACTATGCCCGGAAAGAAAAGCAATCCACTGACAGAAAACCTGGTCATTCAGTACATTCAGGGAGTCAGCTGACTTCCTTCTTTGGCAACATAACGTTGCTGAACCTTGACTGACCAACTGAAGCCACCTCAGGTCATAACACCGCCCCCACAGGGTTGTTCAGTAGACACCAGGCATGATAGGTCCATCACTTCATCTGCCTCTCGTTTTACCCTGATCCACACATCACTCTGGAACACGGGAAACAATTGCCCCAGAGTCCAATCATTATATACTGCCTCGCAAATTGAAGCCTTTATTCTGATTAGTCTCACTGATAAGTGTCTTTTTGTTTAAAGACTATACAGTTGTTTGTTTAGTCCCATTCCCTTGAGTTCTCTTCACATTGTGTGGGTGGAAATGCTCTTTCACTATTGAATTCTACTGTTGACACATTTTGATGGGATTTCACCAAATGCTTAAATAATCTCTGATCACGATCATAAAAAAAAATATAACCCTGTTAAATCATTTAAGATAATGGTTCACAGCAATCCTTCTGATTGTCAATCAAATGATTTAGTATTTATCACTAATAAAATGTAAAACCAAAGTAATGTATTTTTTTTAAAAAAAGGTTAAGTATTACTTGACTCCATATTGCTACATTTAGGTTGAAGCAATCTCTCCAAAACAGCTATTCCTTCACCACAGTTGCAATAGAAGCAGTGACCAGGCAGACACAAAACATAAAATGAATCCAGTTTCTCTTCTAAAAGACAGACAGAGTGCCTTCAGAGGCAGCAGATCCCACACACACATATCTTCACACAGATGCCAAGACTCCATCACTCATACCCTTCCAAAACACGGCATGCGGACGATACAAGCCCCAAACCATAAAAACATACCCAGACTTTCATTCAAATTCAGAGTGTTTGTTAAACTGTTGCATCTCTGTATTTCACTCTGGATCCAACATGGCCGCACACTTGCACATTAAGTACAGTTTCTTAGCAGCCACTGTAGATGATTGTACTTGACATCATGTAATTATCTGTCATTAGAAAACAGATGTCAGAGCCTAGGGTCTAGAGCTGGATAATTCTAGGTGCCATGCCCCATGTGTAATCATGTTAAGAAATAACATTCCTGACAGGCATAATATATTTATGCTAACATGAAACTGTCTAATGAGTGAATTTACTGTATCCCAATGGCTTTGTGATTATTCGGAGAAAGCTAAGGTTGGAATATTTTTTTAGATAGGTAAAACAAATGAGAAGAGACAAGGACAAAAAATGTTTTTAAAGCAGTTTTGAATTCATCTCCCACTAGAAACTAAACCTAAGGTAACAAATGCATCTTTAAATGGAAAGGGCTGGGATCCCATCATCTATCTCTATCTGCAGCAGCAGAGTAATGATGCTGAAAGAGAAATGGGATAAAGACAGAGATTTAAGAAAGACAGCAGAATAAGAGTGTGCTGAGATCGATTAGGGACTCAGCATTTTTAAATCTCCCTGAATTCCCCTCAGGCACGAACCTATCGGCTATGGTGAATTCTGATTTCACTGCCCAGAGAGGAAGGCTGGTTCTGTAAAGACCTGTCACACATCAAGGACAGGACAAACAGCACCTCTGCCAAATAAGAGAGCAGCAGGATAAGTGAGAGCAGGAGTTTGTGTCTGTGCATAACTGCAACCATGGCATACTTATAAAGTGTGTCGCACTTACACACACACACGCACAGACATCTCTGGGACACTTGAAATCACTATTTTAATCTTTCTTACGATGGTACGAGCCACTTAAGGGGGATTTCAAAACTCATAAAAGGATTTCAATAGATAGGAAACACTTTATTGGCTTTATCTCACAAGTAATATTAGTGTCCGTTCCAACTAATTTCCATCTTTTAATTGTTATCCAACTGCATGTTCTATATTGATTCTCTTGGATATTACACACTCCAGTACACACTACTTAATTATTTCTACAATGGTTTTACATTGATGAAGCTGCACCTGAGGATATAAAGATCTACTCAAGAGCTTTCAAAGGCACATAACAGCAGCACTGAGTCAAAGAATACTTGATATTATAGACAACTCTGGATGAACAATGTTCCAAGCAAGCAAATGCCACATTCACCACAGGATGGCACTGTGTCAGCTTTATCTAGGAGCTCAGGCTTAAAGACTAAAACTAAAAGGTAGATCCTTTCTTTATAATAAACAGATTTAGAATAAGAATTAAGTTGCCAGTTGGTATGTACCGATTTTAACCCACACAAGATTTTCTGCATGGCTGGGTATGTGAGACTGGAATACAGAGGAAAGCAAAAGAAAGTGACTAATAAATAGTTTTTGTTTATTTTGTTTATTTTTTATTTATTTATCTTTTTCTTAATGTAACAATACTGTGTGTGATTAAGTGTGTGAGCATGTGTTTTCATCAGTCCCTGGTGAAATGCATATGGTCTTCCCACACACCGCCCACGCCTCTTCCAGACTCCCTGCTGTTTACACCCTGTTCTTGCCCCCGTTGCTGCATCGCATACGCTGAAGGCTTTCGGTGTGTTTTCGATGTATGTGTTCGCAGTATGTGCAGTGGCGTGTGTGTGTGTGTGTGTGCGTGCAAGAGCAGGTGTTTTTGTAAGAGAAGAAAAGAGATTTAAAAAAAACAACAACAACAACGGGGGGGATGCAAATGTATTATGGAAATTAGGTGAGCAAGTGTGACCACATGCTCAGAGAAGCAGGTATAAATGGGCTTTATTATCAGAACCTTAACTAGGAAGAGTGAGATTTGTAAAAATTAAAAGACAAGTCAATCCTTTTGTAGCCCTATGCTGCACAAGCTGCATGTACACCATAATGAATGAGAGAAAAAGGACTGCCACTCTGATGCATCTATTATAGTTGCTTCCCATTATTTGGTGCTTGACCCCAATAAAAAAAGAAGACCAAAAAAAGAGATTAGCGTCCTAATTTGAATGAAAAAAAAAAACAAGTTTTCACACCAAACCTCCTTAATTAGTAACCTTGGCAACAAACTTCCACTAGGTAAAACGTTCTGTCAGGTAACCACAGTTCTTGTAGATTAACAGGATAGTTTCCTCTTTTTTTGTTTTAACTGAAGGTAGGTATACATAAAGAGAATAATAAAGCTTGTGACATAGATTCAAGAGGAATAAGTTAATGATTTGGCTCAGAATCGAATATAACCAATCAGCTGCTCTTTGACACCTTAGGGAAACATTTGCCTTCTTTGCCTCCACTTATGCGGTATAATTTGAATAAAAGACTAAATATATATTTAAATGTTTGATTGGTTTCAAAATGTGGGGTTAAAAACTACCGACAAACATACTCCAACTGTGGCTTAGTGATTAAGCCAGTGCCAGTCTTCGCATGTATATGTTTAAACTCCAATTTTGGCTTCCACCAATTATGAAAGAACGTGCAAAGCTAACTAGTTATAGTGCTTAATAATCACATTTAGTAAAAAAAAATGCATTTAAGCATGTAGACATGGTCAAAACAACCTAATGAAGGTTATTTAAGTGGATTTGAACCTTGCACGGTAAAATTGTCATGGTAGCATCCACTGTTTCTGTGAGTGTTTTCATGCAGTCTACAAAGCAGCCAATGAGATGAAGAAGGGGAAAAAACCTCAAAATAGAAAGGAAGACCAACAACACTAATTTTAAAGAGACTATTCCTGTATTCTGCACACTCACCTGTACTCCACGGATACAGTTATATAAGGTAAACATGGAGGGCTATAAAGGACGTAAATAATGGCAAATGTAGGAGAAACACAGTGATGTTGATTTTGTGGTTATCTGTGTTTGACAGAACAGCAAGCAGGTGTGTGTCCATATATTTGCAACAGATGTTCATTCTGTCTATACATGGTTGTGCGCTCTCACATACTACCTCCATTCACCTTTATGTCTCTGCATGTACTTTGTAAATGTATGCAGACACTTGTGTGTATGTGTGTGTTGTCACAGTGTGGTGCAGACCAATTAAAACAAGGAGATTGATGACCAGGGGCTCTGAGTAGCAGCAGCGGCTGTAGCAGTAGCAGACAGCTGCTTCCTGCAGACAACAGGAAATGAGATGGCCCTGTTTAGCTGACGGTGCCAAACAGCAAACACCACAGAGCCTCAAAGACAAATCACCACCTTACTGCTGCTACAGGCCTCTTCTACCTTTTTGCTACAGCATGCTCTCTAAATATAGATGTATACCACAAGATGCTTCTTCATGTAGGGCATGAGTGAATTTGGGTTTATGAGTAACGTGAGGTAATTAGAGTTAATTGTGCAGTCACCTCTATAATAAGAGAAAAAGGTACTATTGTTATGGTAAATTACCATTTAGCTGATGGTAATAGCATTTTAATGTAATTAAGGTCTACTTAACAGCCACATCTATTTTTCTTTAATTTTTAAATTTAGAATTAAGTAAGTGCCTTTCTAGCAAGGGCTCAAACCTGCCCACTGGTGTTTTGTTACTATTCACTACAGGGTTTTGACAAGTTTGACAAGTTTGGGTTTTGTTTTTTGTTTGGGGTTGTTTTTTGTTTTTTTTGGTAAAGGTTGTCATGTACATGCTTTTAATAGAAATGGCTGTCTCTGCTGTCTGTTTAGTGATTGACAGATTTAGAGTCTTTGGAGTCTTTAGTGCAAGTTTAACAATATAAATGTCCCCAACCACTAGTAATCATAAAAGACCTGAAACACCATCCATGCATAAAGGCTTTGTATTGCAGTCTGATTTTCCAAAGCTACCAGTGGAACACAAAACACATCTACCATTTACATTTAATGGAAGCTAACTGTTGCTTTTTTTTCCCTTTGTCTGCAATCCCGTGAATGGAGGAGGGCTGTGGGAAGCAAGGGGAAGTTCAGCTGTCTCGCATGCTTCATTGAGCAATTAAGACCACTGAGAGGTAAATATCTCTGAATGTCACAATAGGAGGCTCCTAGGCCCAAATTATGCCTTTTTAACCCCCAGTGTGCAATGCCGATGAATAGGGACAGCGAGGCAGGTGATGGCACAGAGGCGTGTTCGTGTATGGCCCCATCAAATGGCTATTTTTCTTAAGAACAAATACCAATTGCAATTTTAGACACACATAAACACACACTATTCTCTAGACAGATAAGCAGGTGCAGATAAACACTGTATCTGCTTTGATTGTACCCTGCTCAGTGCTTAAGTATTTTAAGAGTTCACCTCCCTCTTATAAAAACAAGACTGATTAACAAGCAGAGCTCTAAATGGACTCCCACAGGGGGAAGGGGACTGTTTTATTAAAGTAAGCTAGGAAGTAAAAAACAAAGCTGACAGAGTATAATACAGACACCGATAATTGAGTATAACAAAAAGTATAGACAGGCATTCACTTTATGGCTATCGTTATATTGGTTTTTGGAGAAATCACCATATTTAGACAAGAGGGTGGAGTGCTAAATTATGAGCTACCAATTCTACCAATTAAAAACCACCTGTGACTTTAACCTGTCATTTAAAGTGGGCAATAATTATGCAAGCTGAGAATATTTTTTTTAAATTATAAAATAAATAAATAAAAAATGTAAAAAAAATAACGTGCAGCTCGTGTAAAGGCAGAAATTACCTATTGAGACCAAACTGGTTTTTACACAGGGATGTAAACTTTGTTTAGTTCTGTTGTGAAGCTGGGCGATATGCCACAGCAGTTTGTGGGGATTGACTCGCTTTAGCAGCCAGCCTTAGGTGGCTATTCAAGGAACCACAGCTTTTGGCACTTACAAGCTGGTTTCATTTTCCAGCCCTGGAGTCTGCTGCTTGGCAAAAACTGAAAGACTTCAGGTTAAACTGTAAAGAGTGTTGGAACCAATTAAAGGTGGTATTCACACTGTTTGAACAGTCTTAGCAGAAAACTATCAAACAGGAAAATGCATACTATATGTTAGTACTGAGCACATGTGAAGACAGATGGAGGGAGGCTTATCTGAGCCGGTCATATCCTAATTCATACGTTCTGCCTTTGGTGAAAGTCATAGCATACCAAGCTTTAGCTCTTGCTTTTTAAGTTGTTAAGTGGTCAGAAAGCATAGAATAAAGTGGACTGAATGAGTATTATGCCCATCTTCTCTCACCTTTGCAAACACTGGCACGCCTATACACTCGCACATCATAATCTTTTCTAATCAGAAGTGATGGCGAGGTATATACATCTGAGCCAATGAAGGACACTCATGGTTCAGTGAATGACTCAGCAAGACTGAAATGGCAACTATCCCTGCGAGAGCAAAGTGCGAAGGCACTTTTCAATTCGCCTGAAAAAGTACTAAGAAAAACACTTAACCTCCACACAACACACAAAGGGCTAGCAAGCAAGGATTGACATGAGGATTCTATTTTGGCCCAAAGAGGAGAGTGAATGAAAGCTGCCCTGAAGTGAGTAGGCAAGTTGAGGTCAAAAGGATTGCTTTGAGGAGATGGCAATGGCTTCAATATTTTTTTCAAAGATACAATTGCCACGGGTTAAGAAAGACCATTTAGTTGACTTACAAATAAAAAACTGTCTTCATCTTACATTCCCATTTCAGTACGTCACTTTATCATGTATTTCCTTCTACTACCCAGCCAACACAGTACACTAGCACTTCGCAGTATCACAGATGCTTAGAGAGTGATGCAGTCCTTCAAAAAAATGTTGCTTGGTGAGCCACTTCACATCACATTTTCTTATGATAAAAAAACACTCAATATTTATCACCTCTTCTCCTTACTGTATGCCCTTATCTTATCTCCCACCTTTCATTTCACTCCTTTTTCTCCCCCCTACTGTCATTTCTGGCCTCGTATCCCCTGTAACACTTCAGACTCTTCCCATTCACTCATCTCTCTCTTACCCTCTCTAGCCTAATTCCCCCACCTCTCTCTATTTTTACCACTCTATTGCGGTTATCTCTCTGTGGCACTGTTTCAATACTTCCCCCTTGCCACACCTTTCCTCCATCTCTCGTCTCCCTCTCTCTCTTTTAGCCTTCAATTCCATTTAGACCTTTATGTTAGCGTAGGACTTTCCATCCTGTTGCGTCCACGTAGTAAATTGAAATGGTTCTGGCGGCTCTATAGAAGCCTGATTGAATTCAAAAAGAGAAAGTACCATAAAGAGAACTAGTGGTGAGGGGTCTGTAATACACTCAGGGCTTCCCAAGCTATGACAGTGTTGACAGGGGGAAGGGAGAGGGAAGAAGGAGGCACCAGAGGTGAAGATCAGAGGGATGGTGAGAGGTAAGAAAAAAGAAAAGAAAGGGCAAGAGGGCGGAATGACTGAAAATGTTGAAAAAAGAAGGTCTTTAAACCAGCCTATTACCCATCACATGCAAGCCGATACACAGAAACACAAAAACCTTCATAAGCCCTTGATAGTGACACCTCACAGAAATGCCTCAATCACGGTTTGCATGGCCTGGAGGGAGTGAGGTGACAGGTCTCATATTGGAGAAGGCCAACAAAATGCAATTCCAGGAAGTCAGCTCTAGGGCTGTGTGTCTGTCATACGTACAGCTCTGATAATACTCCCACACATCACATTACACCGCCAAAATAGCCACCTCTCAGCGTACAGGGCATTCACATTCACCACACTGAAAGCAAAGTGACAGACACACACATCACACACACATGCAGCTGGTTTGTGTATATATTACTGCTAGGAAAAATATGATGTTACAGGTTAAATTATTCATTGATCCTTTCATAGCCTTTTCAAGCCTTCTTTTTGTAATGTCATGTCTTGGCCTGTGTGTTAGTGTGTGTCTACTTGAAAGGGCTCTCATGGGATAGACACAACCTCAACCTTGAGCTAGAACTGACCTTTAACTTTGTGTGTTTCACTCTGAAAAAATGACAGGTGTGTGGGTAATATGTATGAGTTGTGAGTATTTATGCACATGGCCATATTGGTAATAGAGAATCATTCTATAAAATATCAGGATGACCCCCCAAAAGAAGAGGTGAACGAAAGAGCAGAGGTGGAAAAAAAGAAAGAAACAGTGACTTCTTGGTGGGTACATTTCACAGCAGATCAGAGTTATAAATGAAGAGCCCTACAGTCAAAGACTAATACGGTAGGAATACAGTTTATGAGCTGTGGAGTTACTTTAAAGTTAACTTGAATGGTCACATTGAGCTAATGAATTCAAAAATTCAAGCAACCCTAGCTAAAGAATAGCTGTAGGGCCATTTAAGCAGCTCCACATTGCTGATATCAAAAATATTGCATGGAGTTAGTTTGGGTTTAGGTCGATATAGATGCCAATACAAGATTATTTATGCACTACATCCCATACGTTGGTCAATACCGAATATCTTAAAAGGTTGGCTTAAACAAGAAGGGAAACAACCACAGAAAAATTAGCTACAAAGAGAAAGGAGCATTAAAAATGATGAAATATAAATAAAAATGATCCAGATGGGAAGCACAAACACTGGCCTCAGTTTTCTTTTCTATACTTGGTTTCACTCCAGTCCTTTGTCCACTTATAGTTCTGTTTTCCACAAGAGTAGAAATTAGACATTTGTAGTTACATCATTTATTTATGGCACTGCCAAGAAGATGGAGCAGAAAGAAACAACATTCAAAGATGCCAACGTGGTTATAACCAATGCAGTGATCACACTAAACTAGAGCCTTAACTGAACTAAGCTTGTTGTGCTTATTTTGGAAAGTGGACAACGTGATTCTTAAAGGCTGACACACTAGAAACAGCATGTTACTACTGTACTTAATTGCTATGCAATTTATCTTTGGTTATAAAAAGCATGAGAAAATCGCAGCTGCACAAAGCTACTGAGGATCCTAAACTGTGTTACATCTAAGTGGTCCCTGTTTTCACCAGTTATAAGCACTTTAACAAAATGCAGACGCTGACTAATCCCAATTATTTGCTGTTATGAAACACTGACAACAGCAATCTGCTAAAAAATCATATGCATTTGCTGCTTCCATGCACACCACGGAGGTATGTAAGCATCCAGTGTAGTGCCTGTAATGTAACTCCTCAACAAGACTGTCAGTGTCACTTCACATGTATGTTGTCATCTCATTTCCATCAAATGAACTGGATTCTGCAGTAAAGCTGTTGGGAAAGATGTTGCAGTTTGTAGGAAATAAAAGTCAGGTTTATTCAAGGTCAGCTGCAAACTGCTTTGGGCCAAAAACCTGCAGTTACTATCTATATTTTAGATAGCACACTAAATACTGTATATCGGTATAACAAATATTTCTCTGACATGGTTGTGAAGGCCGACTCTATTTTTTCACAACATTGCTTCAGTTCACTGAGACTTCCAGATACAGCTTTCTTAAGGCCCTGCCACAGCATTTTAATCAAGTTGCAGTCTGGACCTTCACTAGACTGCACTTCCAGCACCTTGACTCTTTTCTTTTTCAGCCATTCCATCGTAGGTTTGTTGCTGTGCTTGGGATCATTGTCCTGCTTCATGACCCAATTTGGGACAAACTTAAGCTGTCAGACAGACGGCCTCACATTTGACTTAATGACCTCAAGGCGCAAAACAAGCCGCTCAACTCACAAACAAGGTTTGTGTCATGTGACAACAGTTTCTCACTATGCTGAGCAAAGCGCAGCATTTGTCCCTTCTCGGGAGCACTTGCATGTGTCACAGCAAGGTGTGATGTACGTTTGCATGACGAATAGAAATGCAGACTGACAAGCACATATAGTAGAAGTGAATACCATGAGTATAGCAGGCAGCTCATGTTGGCCCATTTGCTGCACCTAGCAGTCAGGTCAGCACATGCCGCTTCCCATGTGAAAAGCCGTTCACCTCTCCACCACCATGGTACGAGGTGCCTGCACTGATATGCTGTGTTTGGGTTTCATCAAAGATGACGCACATTATGGCTGAAGAGCTCCACTTCGATCTTGTCTATCACAAGGACCTCGTTCCAGATGTCTTTTGTTTATTCAGATGTCAACATGTTATTTTTAGAGTAATGCTTACAAAGTATCAAGACTTCAGGTTTTGTAAGGAGAGCATTCTTTGACATCCAGCCTTTTGAGCCAACACTTCTCCCTTGTTGTCCAGGTGAACTCCTTTTAGTCATTTCCATATAAACCACAAGTTTCAAGACTGAAATGAGGTTTGAATGTTCATCCACAAATTGCAGCAGTTTGCTTTTCTTGGTAACCACAGGTCTCTTTCTGTTATCTTCACAAGCAATAAAGGGAATTTCAATAACTATAGAAAAAAAAGCATGAGCCCCATCTTGCTTATTTGCATTTCATGAGTGTATATGTACATTGTAGAATGTCTATTAATAGTATGAATCAGACAGGTGGTAGTGTTATCAATGTTTTCTTAGACCAACTAGACCCAATGGACTTGATTCGTCTTTTTTGCTGTGCTATCTTTCAGCTTAACGAAGGCTTTTGCCAGCATACATCCTGGAATGCTCTCATTACCTTGGTGTAGTTGCCAAGGGAGCCAGTGTGATATTCAATACTTCTGTTACCCATCCCTCCAATCTCATTTACACTTGACACCTGACATTTGCATAATGGCCTCGCTCCATCTCCTATCTAGTGAAATAAAGGGTTGAGGCAAGGTGGTTATAGTGTGTGTATGTGCTTCTATGCTCATGTTTGTTTGGTTGTGATGAGCAGATATGCCTATCAAAACTGTGCATGTGCGAATACGCGCGTGAGTGTGTGTCATAGATAGGGGTTAAATGACTTCCTTCTAAATGTAGCTCATTAAGCCTGTGGAGACCTTGGCGTGCACCATATTCGCTGATTTGGGACAACTTGCAGAAATGCTGGCAGGAACATGTACACGTGCCTGCTAATCAGAAATACTGTGACCCTAATCAGTCAGAAACAGATATTTGGGTGTCAGAAAAATTTAGGATGAACACGTCTTTGTACCCCCCCCCCCCCGGTGGACCGCTATGAAAATGACACTACGTCAGAGCACTGTGTCATTGCGTCTGTTCATTCATAACGAAACTTCGCAAAATATTTTTCAACAGTCCACAAGGAATGGCAGAAAAAAATTAGAGTCTGATTTGACTATCACCCAATTTGTATTCATTTTAACAGCCTTGACAAGAAAATACATCACCTTAGTTCTTTAAATAAAACTGTCAGAGAATTTAAGGCTGGGTCTGTGATGACAGTATGGGGTAGTGGTTGACTCAACTAATATGGGGAGGGCAACCACTGTAGCTCCATGTGTTACACACTGGTATACTGGCATTTTAAAATAAAGTCTATTAACATAATAAACGAAAAAAGCTTCAAAATAAAAGCCCGTTGCCAACTAGAGGGGTTTCTGTCGATAGGAACACCAGTCATTCCCTACTTGAAGGCGGCCTGTGCAATTGGCACCAAGATGTTGGGGATATTGCATGCCCAACCACTGGCGACCAGTTGGTTACCACAATTACTTGCAATTGTTCACCAAGTGTAAATGTAAAAAAAAAAAAAACAATGCAATTACCACACAACTACTAATTTTTTCAAGTCTCAAGAAGGTTTCCAATTTAAACTCTAGTATTATTGAGCCATAAGATAGGAAATATATCTGTGAAAGTTCTCAGTTATCCAGGTCATAATAGTCTAGAGCAGACCTTCCCAAAGTGTGGGGCCCGGGCGCAGTATGAAAAGGAAAAAAACAAAACGCTTGGACACTGCTATCGATCGCACGACCGGCACTGGAATAAGCTTAAAAAGGGTTTGTCTTTTTATTTTTTCCCAACCTGGAAGCAACATGAGGGAGCTTATATGGCGGACCTTACAAAACGAAGGCGTCTAGCCTGGATAGGAGCCCTGAGACAAGCTGATATCCAGTTCGCTTCCATCTCCAGATATCTGTTGGTGTGCTCCAGACATTTTCACTCCAGTAAGTTCTATATATGTTCATATCACTCTTTATAGCTTAATAATATTATCGTTGGGGCTCTCGGAGGTTATAGAAATTGCGAACAAACATAGAATTGAGTGAGTGTGCAGACATACGTGCTATGTAACGATTCGCTAATTCTTTCTCACAACTGTAGGGAAGCCTACCTATGAAATGGATCAAACAACTCCAGACTGGGTACCAACGTTACACATGGGGCACTCCGAAATCCGAACGTTAGGGTAAGGGTTAACAAGATACGTGAAGATATCGGGGTAGGACAGTGGCGTTAAGTCGTCTGTGTCTTTATTTCCACATTTGCGATGCACTCCATTTTTTTCAAGCACCGCTGCTTCGCCTCTGGATGCAATGGGTCTCTATACCGTCTGTTTTCTTTTGAGCTGCTTTTAAGCATGTTTCTTGTCACAGTGTGTTTGTTTTGATTTGTGGACCCGGAAAATGGCGCCGCGCTCCCACAATACATTGCAGCGTGACGTCAACTCCAAAGCCCTATAGGGGGTTCATGACCAGCCAGGGGGACACTCCCCTAGGACTTATATCTGGGACTCTCCTCCATTTGACCTTAGAACTGAAGAAGCTTCCCGGATGAGAGGTGAAACGTCTTCAAGCAACTTAAAGAAGTCCAGATGCTTTTCTTTCCAAGCTCTTTAGAATAATATAGGAAAGCAGCTCCAAACCCAACTGCTCCTTCCACTCTGCTTCACAGATGGGATGTAGTAATTTTGTTGGTGTGCATTGCCTTGTTCTGTCTGAAAAAAATAATAATAACAATTTTGAACATTCCCCAAAATGTTCAATTTTTGTCACTTGTTTACAGAATATTGCCCCAAGACAATATTCAGGTGGCCTTTTGCAAACTTTTTTTGTGTGATATTTCCAGGACGCTCACTCCTTAAGAGAGTAGCAAAATTTCGTGCTATTTCTCTTATTGTGGAATGAAGAACACCCAGGTCTTTAGAACTGCTGTTGTAGTTTCTTTCAGCTTTTTGTAAAATGCTTGTTTTTAAGGTCTTATAAAAGTTGTTGTGATCTGATATGGTGAGAAAGACAACTAAGTGTGTTCAGAAGACATGTTAAGTACAACTATTGAATGTTATGAATATAGCAGGACTGTGTTTGCCTGTAAATGTGACTTAGATGAATTTGCATTTTAAAGTAGTCAGTGCATCCATTTTTTTTATAACTATTCACCACCCGCCTCCAAAAACCCATATCATGTACGAGAATTATAGATGAAGAAATTAAAATATGCAAACACAGAATATTCCTCATGATGAGACAATTCGTCTTTGCATACTTTTGCACATATTAAATAAGGAAACTGACTTTCTCATAATTTACCAATTTGTCACAAAAGCAATGCTTTATGGAGCCCTCGCCACAAAAAAAAAGATCAATATAACCCCTCCATCCCCCCAACCCTTCTACCCAGAAAGCTGGTGAGCCTGAGAAGAGTGAAATGTCTTACTTAGTAAATTGCATTTTAAACCAGAGGGGAATAAATACTACAGATAAAGACTGCTCTAATGTGCTCAGATCCATTAGAAATCTCATATTCACACATAGCTGAAATCACATTACAAGACACCCTTAATGTCATTTCACAGGGTTTTTCCACCAGCATTTGCTGCCAGGGTGAGACACCAACATCAAACATAATGGATTTTTGCCTTTTTCCCTTTCCACCCCACCTCCCTTGTGTTATTCATTCCCATCTTCTCTGCTCTGTGCTATTCTGGTTCAAAAAAAGGGCTCAAACTTTTATTGTTATTGATGTAGGTTCTATTTTGGGTGGATGAATGAATGTACCCAAAATGACCACACACAGACAGAGAGGGTACTTTTACTGCTCATCAACCCTGGAGGAAAGCTTGTTCAGTGTTGTTACATCTCACCAATAAAGTGTTCCTATTCTTTGACTTTGCATGTTCCACTCACTGACAAGAAGAAGAGCTGACGGAGAAAAGTGTGTACTAAAGACAGTTTGCACAACTTTTAAAAGCATTAACATGTAAAATAATTTTCCTAGGGAAATATTTAAAGTCATCAGAGGAAATAGCACCAGTGTCTATTAAGTTCATAAGCCTGGTGTCCTAATAACCTTGTGCAAGCAGAGGAGAGGAGAAGCAGGAAGAGGCGAGAGGAGGAGATACAAACTCAATCATTCTGCCAGTTTGACTTTTCCACTGGTTGAACACTCAATGAGCACACCATGACTCCAGTATGACTGTTTGGGAATCAAACCATCACTGAAGGGGTTTATGGACAAAAGGGGAGAGATATTCACCCTCTTTTAAAAAATGTCTGTCTCTTACAGCTTACAGCTTAGGAAATGCATAATTTCATATTTCACAATTTGAAATATATTAATATTAGGATTATGATACTGAGAAGCAAAATTAGATTTATACAGTTTGCAAATCAAATACAATGAGGACCTAATAAACTGTGTCCAATAACTGGCTAATTTTGGACATTATGTGGATTGTCCAACTAATAAATTAAACCACGCAAATATCTACAAGGACGACGAAAACACAAAGCCACGCAAAAACACAAAGCACAGCTTTTGTTAGGCTGCAGAACTTAATTTTACTCACACAAGTACAAACATTGTCCAACACTGATTATTAGCTGTGAAAGATTGTCTCTTTGAAATGCCCGCAGTGTGTTTAGCTACTGTTGGATTAGATGCAGTACTGAGTTGAGACCATCTATCTTTGAGAATAATTAACTATCCAGAAAGATGGACCAACTTATGTAACCACCAATTAGGAAATCGCAAACAATCCTTTCAGAGGGAGTTGGAGAATTTTAATGAGGTTTAATGACTTGTTGATTGGTTGCTGGGGTTTGTGTAGACTGGTACATGGGGCAGATGTGTTGGGAAGAGTTAAAAAACAAACTCCCTCCACAATCCTCCTCATTTTCATACCTTTGGTCCTCGGTGCATGCTATATCTACAGTAACAGTTGGCTTTTCTCGGTAAATGTATCTGTGTGTGATCTGTGTAGTGAGTCTAGGTATGTGTGCACATGTATGCTTATCTATAGCTCCGTTCAACAATCAACCTACCCCCCACTTCAGTACACACACACACACACACACACACACACACACACACACACACACACACACACACACACACACACACACACACACACACACACACACACACACACACACACACACACACACACACACACACACACACACACACACACACAAGGCTACTTCAGAAGCCTAGCCCCAGACAGGGTGAGCAGATCAATCAATTACATCTCTGCTCCAGCAATCAAACAAGGTTATTATCAGGCAGCAGCTCACCGACCTGGAAAGGCCTAGCCAATCAAAGGCTGCTGTGATGTGGGGGCTGGCACTCGCTCATGTGACAGTAACACAGAATGGCAGCTCATGTTGTCAAGGGATAGAACGATGGAAAGAGGAAAGACAGACAACTGAGGCTGAATTCAAAGAGGGGAAAAAAACTGAAGAAATAGCATAGAGAACAGGAACAAAAGTATATCTGTAAATCACCCATCTCCAGCAATCTGTCTTCACCTTGACACTACTCAGAGGACAAGAGAAGATAACAACGACTGAATACAGTTCTTTATAAACACGCTTCAATTTTTAAATCGTAGTACAGAGCTATTTTTCTCCCTTTATTTGGCTAGATTATATCCTCGAAGAAAGCAAAAAATGACAAAAAAGGAGAAAAAAGAAGACAGGAGAAAAGGCGAAAAAGAGAAGAGAGGAGGATGTGGCAGAAAGCAGCACATGTCATTGTGGCTCAGTAATTCTCCTTTTGGCAGCAGCTCCCTCTGGCATTCATTCGATGAGCATTAAGGGCATTCTGTCCTCCCACTTCTGTCCTTTCAAAGCAACAGGTCTGAAGAAGCATATTAAGCTTAATTAAATTACTGTACACTCAAAAAAAATGGAGACTTTCATTTCATTGAATTACTGTTTGCTAACACAATACACCAAAATACACACGCTGACAAACACACAAATCTCCCAAGAATACAATCTAATCTCTTTCAAAAGCAGCCAATCAGAGACAATCAGCCACTATGGGGGGAGAGAACATAGAAGGGAATGGCATGACTGTGTGAACATCTGTGTGATTATGGCCTGGTCATCTGGACAAGCTTCAAAGGCCTATCTAGGTGTGTGTCTGTGTATCCGAGTGTGTCTAAAATAAATATATAAATGTCTGGCAGAATTTCGACGTCTAATCTGACCAGGCAACAATTCCCAGATTCCGCTATTTTTCCCCACACAGGCCTAAAACCTCGGGGGCCTTCAAAGCAGACCTCTTAAGAAGTCTACTGCTGAGTGTTCAGACAAACGAGACTCCTTTAAGCTCCGGCTGACGACTGTCTGCTTCACATGAGTCTGTTGGACAGGTTGCCCTGGGAACAAAGTCTGATTTCATTATGGGATGGATAAACACAATCAAAGAGTTTATCCACCTTCTATAGCCGGAGAAAAGACCCCTGCAATGATGGATCTAATCTCCTGCACAATATCTGGTGTCTGTGTGTGTTTGGTTGTACGTCTCATCCACAGTGTGAGCCTTTCCATGCATGCATGAGCTTGTAAGACACAAGGAGATTGAAAACTCTGCACCTGACTAGAAAGTGGCTGAAGTTGCACTTTCAGTAAGCGATAAAAACCAGCAGTATTATTTACAACACAGACTTTATCTCTCTCTGTGTGTGTGTGTGTGTGTGTGTGTGTGTGTGTGTGTGTGTGTGTGTGTGTGTGTGTGTGTTGCTCCAAGGAGGAATCAAAAAGATAGAATAATAAAGACACAGCAGTGCTGCGGACAGTGGCAGGTAGGAGCACCTGACAAATTCATAGCAAACTGACTTGGTGATCTGGAGAAATCTTCCAGCTTTTAATTGCTTAATTTTTCCACCTATTCCCCTCCTTATTTGGTTAACTGTAGTTTCATGTTTACATTATTTTTTACTATATAGAACTCCATGGGGAGATTAGCTATAATGTATGGTCTGAAATCAAGAGCAGATAAATTCATTAAGACACATTTTGACTGAGTGCTAATTAATGCAATTCAATTCTGGGATTCACTGTTGAGACACAGCGTCTTGATTTCAAAACTGGAACTGTCAAATTTAAAAAACATAAACATTGAGTTAAAGTAGTACTGCTACTAGAAAAAGAAAGAAAATGTACCAATGCATAAGCAATACTTTTCTTTTAAAATAAAAAAAGCTGCTTTTTTATTGTGTACCTCTGTGCTATGGGCATGCAACCTTACTAACAGCTTGTTGCGACAGTCGAGTTAAGAGTGCCAGCTGTCTTAGCATCTATTAAATAATGGCAAGATATAATAAGAACAATCAGCAAAAAACCCCAAAAAAAACCACAAAAGGGCATACTAATAAATTGCACCCTTATTTATATGCTTCAATGGCTATTATAAAGAAATAACTTATAAATGGCCTGCATTTGTATAGCGCTTTTCTAGTCCTTAAGGACCCCAAAGCGCTTTACACTACATTCAGTCATTCACACACACATTCACACACTGGCGATGGCAAGCTACATTGTAGCCACAGCTGCCCTGGGGCGCACTGACAGAGGCGAAATAACTTAAAAGTCCTAATTATGCCAACAACAACCCAAACAAAGCCATGGGAATACAGAAACTCAATCCCAGATGCTGATTTTGACTCTATAAGTTAACTTGTGTTTCCTGATTCCAAACTATAAGTAACATATATTTATTTATTTATGTTCATTTGAGTGGTATAGTGCTTAGCACTGGAGCCTCACAGCAAGGTTCTCTGTTCAAATCCACCACTAGGATGGGCCCTTTCTGCGTAGAGTTCTCCCTGTGCCCATGTGGGTTCTCCCCAGGAGCTCCGGCTCAATCCCACAGTCCAAAGACATGCTTGTTAGGTTCACTGGTAAGTCTAAATTGGACATTGGTGTAAATGTGAGCCTGAATGGAAATCTATCTCCCTGTGTTAGCCTGTGTTAAGCGGCTGACTGGTGCTCTGTCCTTGGTGCTTTCAACCTCCCACCCAATGACAGCTGGGATAGGGTTTAAACCCCCCTACATTCCGTGAACTGGATAAGCAGAAGAAAACAATCACAATGCATCTGAGTGTACTCAATAGAAGCACTTGATCATGTGTCACCTTCACAGTGAAAAAGAAAAAGCCATAAACGAATACATGTAGTGGCATGAAAAAGCCGCCTTCCTGATTTCCTAGTGTTTTGCATATTTGTCACACATAGATGTTTCAGATCATCAAACATATTTTAATATTAGACAAAGATAAATCCAATAAATCCAAAATGCTTTTTTTCTTTAAATTTCACTGATTAAGGTAGAAAGGTTATCCAAATCTACTTGGTTCTGTGTGAAAAACTAACTGGCCCTCTTGATAAATGATGGATTAACTGTGATTAACCACATTTTTTGGAAAGCTGAGTTCAGCTTCACTAAACACTCCAAGGCCTGATTACTGGCAAACCTGCTTAATCAAGAAATATTTAAGTATAACCTGTCTGACAAGGTGAAGCAGACTAAAAAAACAAAACTAAAATTGCACAAAGAAACAAATGCCATGATCTAAAGAAACACCTGAGGAACCAAGTCACTGACAACTATCCGTCTAGAAAGGGTTACAAAGCCATATCTAAGGCTTTGGCACTCCAGTTAACCACGGTGAGAGCCTTTATCCACAAATGCAGAAAACTTGGAACAGTGATGAAGCTTCCCAGGAGTCGACATCACATCCAGGAGATCCCAAAAGACCCCAAAACAACATCCAAAGAACTGCAAGCCTCACTTGCTTCAGGTAAGGTCAGGGTTCATGACTCCACCATAAGAAAGAGACTGGGCAAAAACGGCTGCATGGCAGAGGTCCAAGACAAAAGCACTGACCAAAAAGAACATAAAGGCTCATCTCAGTTTTGCCAGAAAACATCTTGATGATCCTCAAGACTCTTGGGAAAATACTTTCTGGGCTGACAAGACAAAATTTCAGCTTTTTGGAAGGTTTGAGGCCCGTTACATCTGGCATAAAAGTAACAAAACATTTCAGAAAAGAAACATAACAACAGTAAAATATGGTTGTGGTAGTGTGATGGTCTGGGGCTGTTTTGCTCCCTCAGGACCTGGAAGACCTGCTGTGGTAAATGGAACCATGAATTCTGCTGTCTACCAAAACATCCGAAAGGAAAATGTCCGGCCATCTGTTTGTGACCTCAAGCTGAAACACATTTGGGTTCTGCAGCAGAACAATGATCCAAAACACCCGAGCAAGTCCACCTCTAAATAGCTTAAGAAAAACAAATTGAAGACTTTGGACTGGCCCAGACAAAATCCCGGCCTGAATCCAAATGAGATGCATTTAGAAACTGCATTTGTGTTTTCTTGTGTTATCTTTGTCTAATACTTAAATTTCTTTGATGACCTGAAATAAACCTGAAACATAAACCCCTTGATGACCTGAAACAAACATACAAAAATAGGAAATCGGAAATGGGGCAAACACTTTTTCACATCACTGACTGTATTTGTTTATGTTTTGAAGGCAAGGTATGTGGCTTATTCTTTTCCGCTGTGATGATGACAACACATGAACAAGTGCTTCTGTTTTGTACACTCAGATGCATTGTGGTCCACTTGGTTAACATATTAACATAGACCTTTTGCAGGAAAACCAGCAGATGACCAACTTAGCCTTTCAGAGATAACAATGAATATTTTCTTAGATTGGGCACTCCTGAAAGCAACATGGATAACAGTGGTCTGTGCTTTTGTGACATAACCAGATATCACTCTAGATGACTTCATAAGGCTGACAGAGTGAAAAAGGTGTATTTTGACAACATGCAAACACACAGACACACACCCCACAAACCATACTAAGACAGAGTTACCACCAGTTTGGTAAACATCAGCTGCGTTGACTTGACTTAATGAATTCAAGCATCAAGCAAATGTAACCAAATCTCCTTCTTAAACACTGTTTCAATTTTGAGATATGCTCTCATAATACCCTGCCTGTCAATACCCTTGTTTCGTGCCATCTTCTCTTTTGATTTTCTCCCCATGTATCGCATATTGCCGAAGCATGACTAGTGGGTACGTGCACATACACAGCTTGAATTCAAAGCAAGCTAACATGGCACCCACCATACATGCAGTCTGAGACCCTTTTCAATTACTCTGCATCTCATTTATTCTTCTTCTGTCCTAAATCGTTTTATTCTCACCACTGTTTCTTTCCATTTTTCTCTTTTTGCCTCACATCTGCTTGTTTCTCTCTGTTGCTAGTTTATTTCCTCTGCTTTCTTTATCTCCATCTGTCTCTGACCTTTCCAGTATAAAATCCTCACTCCCCCTGATTCCCAGCTATGCTCTCAGTTTTTAATGGGTGTGGGTTAGAAAGCGAGAGGGAGCTATTTACTGAAGAAAATCCTCCTGAACAAGTGAGAAAAGATTAGAAAAGAGAGCAAGAGCTGGTAAAGCAGAGCAGCATGCGTATGTGTGAGTTAGACTTAAGACAAGACATTCATGCTGCATTTTAATAGCCTATGTACAGACACCCCTTTGAGGTTGACTACAGACAGCATTGTTGAAGGAAAATGTATTCTTCACCAGTAATTATGAAGCCACTGTTCGACTAAACGAAGGTTAGGGTCAAACTGCAAATTATTTTTGCCATTTTCAGGTCTGCTGCAGCGGGAATTGGCATGTTTGAAATAGGTCACGCAAGGGCAGCAACAAACAATCGCAAAATTATCTCAACAATGACTTTTTGATCAAACAACTCTTGCTGCTCAAATATGTTTTTATAAAGCTGTTCAATGCACTGTGTTTCATTGACTTTAGTGGGAATGCTCTCTTTTATGGTTCGCATTAAAATGCTTAGTCGATCAACATCATTAAAAACTGTCTAGATTATAAATGCCACAGTAATGGTTGTGAGTTTGAAGAGTGCCTACTGTAGCACTATACTGACAGGCTAAGCAATAATCAAGCTTGAAATAGAGATGACTAAACATTCATAACAACCTTCTACTTTTGTGGCTTCACCAATGATATCCTCTTGAAGCCTTGGTATTTAATTTGGCTTATGACCGTAGAGTCTTCTAAAGGATGATAAACTATCCACTGGGCCATGTTGTAGAGGATTAATTCTCCAATAAACAAAATAAAAATACAAACAAATTATAAAATTATGATGATGTTTTAAGACTGGTGTGGGCTACTCATGCTTTCTTCAGTTGTTACAACCCGAACAATATATCAGTTGATATTAGCCATTTGACAGTATTATTGGCCAATATGGGAAAATCTAAAGGGTAAAGATGAAATGGGAGAAACACCCTTCAACCATCTTATGAGCGCTGACCTCCAGGGGGGACTCTGCAACCTCCCTGCCACAAACAGAGCAACAAGTTGATCCAAGCATAGTCAATAAGTGTGTAAACAATTAAGCCAAGTCTTCTTGTAAATTAAGTCTTTAAGTCTTTAAAAAAAGACTTAATGAGGACTCTTAAATAACCACATATAACAATTGTTAGGGAAATACATTTTGTTTATCTGTCTGAAATAAAAACAATAAATCAGTAATCATTTCCGATTTTTAAACCACTAGATATCGCTATCCCAAAAATCCAATATCTGTTGGGTTCTATTAGTGGTATTAATAATATTGAAATAATATTACATTTTCTTCAGATAATTTAAAAAAAGCCACAGCAAAGTCTAATTTTGAGCTGCTTTCTTTCAGATTGTCAGTAAGAATGCAGAAAATCGAACTGTTAAAAAAAATTTTTCTTGAACTTAAATGTTTGAATCTCACCTAAGTCACTTGAGAAAGCCCCCAAAACTTCTTCCGACATACTCCATTTCACCTCTAAATCTTGCTCTTTCTATTTGCCTTGGTCCATGTGTGCTGCTCAGGAGGGTAGTTAATGAGAGACTGAAATTAGTGCAGAATCATGGTGTGTGTCGTTTTCACCACAGGCTACAGCGGTGGGAGGCAAGGCCCTTCTGTCCTTTTCCTGTCATCTCGCTCTCTATCCGCTCTACATTCCTTTCATCGCTTCTTCCATTGTCCTTTCCTTTCTGCTCCCCCCAAGCACTCTCTGTCAATCTCCAACCTTTCGACTCTTTTCTCTAGCTCGCACTTTCTCACCCAACTGAGGACACTTACAGTAGAACTCTGAACAGACATCAACAATTAAAAGTACTTTTAATGAGCTGATGTAGTGTGCTCACACAGTGAACTCTGTGTTCAACAGCAGTGGTCAATCTTGTACGCCTACCAGTATGACATTATTAAAAGAGCGGGGAGGATGATTTTAGGTTTCTTTATGTTTTGGTTCTGGAACCACAAAATAGCAAATAGCACACCAAGTAAAGGCCCATGCAGTCAAACACAAAGAGGCTGTAAGTCAAATTCTTAATGAGACAAACCATTTTGGAAGATAACTTAATCGTTCAGTTGAAACCCCCAAAGGTAATTCTATAGCCCCGGCTAAAAATCTATTTCGAGCTTGAGCTAGTAATGACAAAGCAGCAAGATTTAATGAAAAACTCACTTATAAAGGAAATTAGCAATGCATACGTCCATTACATTAAGCCCTTTAGCAAACAAGCTGATGTTATTGTTTCTTCAGTTCTGTCTGCTTTTCATGCTTTTGGTTATCATCATGTAAATTATGAAAAAGTTTTCTACCACAAACATGAAGGAATTGTTAAACTGTCCAGAGGGCTTTGTGGAAATGTTTCTCGATTTAACTTTGATCAACTGATTTCAGAACCCATCAGCAATCGTCTGATCATTAAGCCACTAGAGACCCCAACCACTTTTTCAGTGCTTCCAGTAGCCTGAAAGCTAGTCACTGTGTGAAAACATTTAAAAAGCTAATAAAAATTGTCATCTGACAATGTGTTTGGGCAAGTGCTTTTCCTCTTTTGCTCTCCAAATGGACCATTTATCTTCACGTAACCATAGCCTGCTTAAGGCGATGGGTCAGTACAAATGGATTATATGACAAATCATGAAAGTCTCTGCCTTTATCAGATTTTTCAGGCACAAGTTTTAACAGTTATTTCATAATAAAATGTGTAGAATACAGTATCAGGTAAATGCTCCAGAAATAACATGAATGCTCAAGTCAAATAGTCAGCTCTCAGTGAAAACTTGTTTAAACAACCTTATACGTATTGAACACATTACAGGTAGTCATGCAGACTGAAACATAGCACACCATGTCGAGGCTTGTCCAAGCGTGGTCATCGTGTGCATGTTTAACAGGGAGAGATTAAGGGGTTGCTGAGGCTTTTCAAAATGCCAGCCTAGTCCGGACCAAGGGGTGTAAATACCACCCAAATGTCAGCAAGAGACCCCAGAAGTCAAACTAAATTGGCTGCTACATGTACAAACACTCCCTTATGCCCCATATTTGTGTGTGCATCTTTAATGACTTGCACTCTCCGCTCTGACATCGGGGTACATTGCCAGAGTTCCAAGGGCAGAACCAATCTTATTCATTCACTGACTATAAGCCCTTGTCCTGTTGAACTGTACAACAGACAGAGGAATATTCAAAAGAGGAGTGATGTTTTGACAGACTTAAGGTCAAACAGACTTCTTTAGCAAAAAATGCATTCAAATACTAAACCACACAAAACGTGCATACACTGTTTTGTCAGTCTTTTGCCTTGTCAAAACAAAAAATATCAAAAAAAAATCTACACTTACTGGTCACCTTGTTTGGTATACCTTGTTAGTATTAAGTTGGACCCCCTTATTACAGTCAGACCTGCATTCTTTGGGGCATCGATTCAACAAAGACCTGGAAATATTTATTTTGGTTCATATAGAAAGGACAGCAACACAGAGCTATTAACATTTCACCACTTCTCAAAGGTTCTTTAATATACAAAGATATGCTGATTGTGGAGGCCATCTAAGTACACTCAACTCATTGTCATCTTCAAGAAACCAGTTAGGGATGAGCTAACTGATGAGCTGAGTTTTGTGATGTGGTGAGTTATCCAGCTGGAAGCAGCTATCAGAAGATGGCTACACTGTGGAGGACAATATTCAGGTAGACTGGTGCGCTTAAATGATGCTGAGTTGGTACTAAGGGGACCAGAGTGAGCCAAAAAAACATATCCCCCACATCATTACACCAGCAGGAGCCTGAACTGTTGATACAAACAAGGTGGATCCATGCTTTCAAGTCGTTTCCACCAAATTCTCTCTCTACCATTATAAGTGGCCGCAGAAATGGTTCCAGTCTTTTATGGTCCAATTTTGGCGAGCCCATGTGAACTGTAATCTCAGTTTCCGGTTCTCAGCTGACAGGAGTGGCACCTTGTGTGGTCTTCTTCCTGCTGTAACATACGTCCCTTCAAGCTTCTGCGCATACCTAGGTTGTAATAAGTGGTTATTTGAGTTGTTGTTACCTTCCTATCAGCTTCAAGCAGTGTGGCCATTGTCCTCTCACCTCTGGCACTAACACGGCATTTTTCCCAGAGAACAGAATATTTTCACTCTTTTATTTTTGACCCTTAAGGGGTCAAAATCACAGTAGGTCAACAACGTAAAACCAGCTAGCCTGGCGCCAACAACGACACCATATTTAAGTAAATCAAACTTCCTACCCATTCTGATGCTCAGTTTGAACTTCAATGGGTCATCTTGAACATGCCTACATATGCAAATACATGTTGCTGCCATATATTTGGTTTTTTAGATATTTGTTTTAATTAGCAGTTGAACGGGTGTGCCCAAAAAAAAAGAGTTCAGCAAGTATACCTACTTGCTGTATACCTACTTGCTGGTAGCAAAAAATTGAATAAATGCAAAGCCCAAGCATAAAACTATATGCTTGGGCTTTGCAGCCAGACAGACCCAAGCATAAAACTATATCTACACATGAGGTACTACCGACCTGAGATTTTAACTATCCATCTATGGAAATAACATTAATTGAATCTTTGTCACAATAAGAGAAGAAGAACCTCACATTCTGTATATTTATATTAAAATGCTTTAGAAAGGCATACTGTACACTTTGAGGCAATATTATTTTAGACACAGTGCAAATATTAGCACTAGGTAAATTAGAAAAGTCCATACAAGTTCCCTTCTGTTTAAATTCTACCCTTTCTTTGACATGAGCCAGAATTAAGTTGTGGTAGCTATGGGACTCTTAGACCTTCCAAATTTTAGATATGCAATCTTGCTTAGTTTTGCTCAGGCTGTTACTAGATATTGAGACTAAAACTAACTCTGCAAAATGCAACACTAAGTGGAATCCGGTCATGAACTGCACTTCTGCACATACATCTATCACAGTCAAAGCTCTCACTTGGCTTTTAAAACAACTTGATAGGATGGGAATGGTGCTGAAACTCCATTTTCACAAAGAACCTCCCATTAAATCCCTAAATGGGATTATGGACATAGTATAGATAGTATATTTCTCACCAACCACATGCACACCTGGATGAGAAGTCAACCCAGACAAGTACTGTGTTATTTTGTTTTTAAAACAAACAAACAAACAAACTAATATATACCAAACTTGCCTTAAACAGGCCATGTCAACTCTGAGTTTACTCATCTTAATTTCTAATTACAAAACTCATCTTATGAAAACTTTCAAACTGTAAAATTTGCAAATTTGATGGTTCTTGGAAACTAAGATTTAAGATTTGAAAAACAAACACACAGAAACATTATAAAGTAGAGTGCTTAACTTGATTTAAGGGGTGAAAACAAAATATATCCCAACACAGAAAAACCATTTGCAATCAAACATTAAGACCCTGATGTCTCATCTCCCACGCACTGCCACTGATTTCCTGTGCTCCAAACCCCCAACTGCTTTTACCATTAAAGCTGCCACGAGTTGCATGGCTGGCTGCAGGAGGTGTAGTGATCCATCAGCGGAGTGCCAGAGCTTTGCCATTAGAAAACCATCTGCAAGCAAAAGCGCTCCATTGGCACTAGAAGTCTAGAGAGGCCAGGTTGAGGGGAGGGAGGGAGAGAAGAGAGAGCCCTGTGTTCAAGGCAGTTTGGTTTGATTGATATGAACCATTACAGACAACATGGGAGAGGTAGGCAGAGAGCTAGTCACCGTTTTATTTTTGGTCATTTGTTCAGACAAAAGCTTGGCCAGACCTAAAGTGAACAGGGACTGAAAGTCGGTGTGGGTGTGTGTATGTGTCAGAGAAAGATAAGTGTGGAAGTAAGGGACAGAGAGAGAAAATTTCAAGGCCAAAACAACAGTAAAGGGACAAAAACATACAGGAAACAACCTGGAAAGAAAAGCATTAAGGCATACATACAAACACGCACGCATTGCCACATCTTTTTGCTCTCTCGAGTGAAAGGAGCTACTTTCAATAGCATCAATCAGTCAAGCAAGAAGTATGATAACAATGAATGAACTGCAATCTAGCTTGACTACCTTAATGGGCTCATGTAATGTGACTGAAACTGTTAATTAGTACCACATTTTGTGGTTATAGTATAGAGCAGGAATAGGAACAGTATATAGTAATTTGGCTTCCAGCATATTTGACTAAAATATCTTGGGCTTTTTTAAAAGATTCAGAAAAAAAACGTTTGCTTTTTTGCATCCACTTCTTAACATGTGTCAGAAATGTGTGACGCTTTAGAAATGTACATGAAACTTACCGAAATGTAAGAACAGGAAACATCTCTGTTTAATGGATCCTAGAAGGTTATGTGTCACTGCATGGAGGCCAATTCAATTAAACTGTTTCACTATTAGATTTACTCTACTCCAATGGGATCACAGCACAGTATAGGAAACTACCAGACATATGAAACATTACCAAAAACACAGCCCCTCAGAATAGTCAAATTTAATGGCAAATAAAAGCCAGGGTGGCAGACAATCCCAATTCCTGGATGGTATCAACAAACTGAAGGTACAAAATATTACATCATTTTTGATTTACGATATCCCACTAAACATTAACAAGGTTGAAATCAATAGATAGTCACTAAGAGGCTGTATAATCTAATTAGTTTTACATTTTACTGGTATTGAGTCATATCCAAGGGTTCATATGTCTTGAGCAGCCAGGCTATCAGTTTCTGACAGACCAGTATGACACAAGAGGGCTTTTAAACACATACATGTTGTAAAGTTAATGGAATCTTGCCCAAAATATTCCAGTAAAGACAGCAGATTTTGGTGTTGGTTACCTTTATTTTATTCTGATCCAATTAAGTTATATAGTGCTGGAAGTCACAATTTTAGTGTATGAGGATGTCTGCCACAAGCAGAGCTGTGTTGCTTTTAGCCATACTAGGAATGCACTTTTATATAATAATAAAAATTTTGCCATGCCATAAGTGCATTAGTGCCACTGCAGTACAGACACTGTAACATCAGCACACCAAAGAATCGTTACCCATACACCGTGACCTGGTGTGTGTCATCAAAACCTATTTTCACTCTTTAAAGTCTCAGAGCAGATCATATGCATTATACACCCTGCTGTTTTGCATTTCTGAGTCAGTGCATTCCAGATGAACCAAAAACACATGCTGAAACCACATTCACATGTATTTTTAGGTGGTTGTTCAATATATAGTATAGTATATAGTATATAATAGTATATAATAACCTGCTTTACCTGAGAAGAGGCTGGAAGATTACAGTGATGTTCCTCGCACCTGGCTTACACACAAACTTCATTTCTCCTCCTTCAATCAGGTTGTCATCAGCGCCACCTACAATACAAGAAACACAGCCTGTTATAGAAATAACAAAACAGGCATATGTGCGTAGTGGTTGCCAGTTTTACATATACACACACATAAAAGAGGTAGAGAATTCAAAGAGTATTTTTGCATCAAGGCAACTCACAAATCCATTTTGCTTTCCTGGAGTTCATTTAGCATTACCTAGCACTATAGAGGAGAGAGCTTCAAGATTAGAAAGGAGGTATTATATGTGCACCTTTATGAAGTCATGTGCAAAAGACACCAGACTGCTACAAAAAAAAAAAATCACACTCGATTAACTGCACATCAGATTTCTCTGGTATGTTTGTCTGTACGTTTCAGTTTTTCTGACATTCTCTATAATTTTGTCTGAAAACTTTCATGTTTTACCCTTGAAATGTTACATGGTGCAAAAGCTGTTGGCATTTTCCAGTTTGATGTGATCACTTTTAGCACAAGGTAAAAATTGACAAAATAACTATCTTTGACTGACACAATCTTATAAACAAAATTAGATATTTACTATATTCCTATATATATTTAAGTTGGACTTAAAATATGTGAGTACAACTTATATCTGTCTCTGGTGGAACTTGAAGGTGTTTTGAGCTTAGGTTGAGCTCCTCTTCAACATTCGTTAACAGTTACTTGCATAAAAGTCTTTTTTTTTTTTTTTAATCTGTTGAGTAGCCGTGATGCAGCCGTGATCCAAGACTGGCACACATCACCACACCTTCTGCTTTATATTGCAATATTTATATTGTGCTGTTACATTGTATTGTATTGCTACACCTACAAGAGTGCCTGGAGATGACCACAGAGTCACTTATCCTAGTCTATTTGCAGTTATATTAGTGCCCATAATCTACCAACTCAGAAATTCCTGCTCTAAAACTAACAGTGAACTGTAACTCTGTTATTTCAATGAAATTAGTACGTTGTTCTACCTTTTTCTATTAGTTTTTTTAAATTTAGAAATGCTTAATCACCCATTTACCTCCACTAAGGTGGTCATGTTTTTGGTTGCATTTGTGTGCGTGCGTCATTCTGTCTGTAAACATGAGCACAAAAAGTTTTGAATGAATTCCAGTAAAACTTTGTCAGGGTGTAGAGTGCAGTCAAGTTGACTACACATTAAAATTTGGCTTACATCCACAAAGGTCTTCAAGGTCAACCTAAAAACCTCTTGGTCAAAAAAAAATATAACTTATATTTTTACAAGTGTGTTGTCTATTGTCAACATACAGAATTACTTAAAATATATTGTCACTTTTGACCTCTGACTTCTACTTAAAAGTCAATAGATTGATCTGAAAGTCAAAGTGATAATAATTCTATATAGAGCGGTTTCTTACTGCTAATTTATTTGTATTGACAGCATATAGGCATACAGGGGATGATATATGGGGATTTTATGTTATTTTGGACCTCTGACCCCTTCTCCAAGGTTTAATACGGTCAAACATTCAGAAAATGTCTTATATCTATAAATCTGTGCTTACAATTCTATTGCCTTTATTTGTATTAGCAATATTTAGGACATGGCACTGCATTCTAAATATTGCATCAGCATGCAAATATTGTGTCACATTTGATCTTTAATCTCACATTTATATTTCACATCAGCCTTTCTTAATTAACAGGCGACCCAAAAAATAAGTCATACCTGTAAAGAAAATACAATCAAGAGAAAACAAATGGGCTGCCTTGTTTGAAATATTTAATATAATATTATACAATAAGCTGAAGTTATTCATGTTCAGTTATTTAAAAATACCTATTATCCATTACCTACTCCTACATAATGTTTGTGTAATCAAAGTAAACATATGTTACCTTTATTTGATTTTTACTGCACTCCAAACGTACATTTAAAAAGAACAAAGACAACAAAATAAATATATATAAAGAAATTACTATTTCCTTATAAGTAATTAATGCCTAAAGAGTGAGCTGCCTTCGTGGAGGTGTGCACTCTCAAAGTGCTTCTTGTTCTTTCTGTAAACGGATTTACACATAGTTATATAATAGCAGAAAATTAGTGGCCAAGAAATACCAATGAGCAACTAAGATGAGAATAAACAGTCAGCAGTACAAAGAGGACAGATGTTTAAACACTCAACTCTCAAACGGAAATGAAGGAATCTTCACAAACAAATGTCTCTTTACTCTCATTTGAAGTGTAAATGAAGTAAAGCACTAATTTTACGATTTAGTTGCATTATTAAAAAGTCACCTCCACTAACCTTGTGTTTGGAATAATCACACTGAATATCTCTGTTAGCCACATGTTAGCAATATGTGAGCAAACAGAGAAAATGTTTAAAACCTACGGTAACCAAAAACTGTATCTTGAGAACCGAAAAAAAAAAACCTGCTCAAAAAGTACCACTGACTTACTGACTTCAAGGAGGGAACTGGAAGTTCAAAAATCTGAGCTAACATGCTAATTTCCCCGTGTGAGGACTCATTCATGTGGCACTCCATACACACATCAATATATCAACATGACAAGACAAATATAAATGCATCCCACATGCTCACACCCCTTCATGCCCTGTGTCACTGCGTGGGTGAGCCCCACAGCTAACAGGGTTAATCAGAAAATCATTGCCATGTAAAATCTTAGTGGAGGGGACAGGGGACTCCAGCAGATGGGGGGAAAGGGGAGATCACAGGGGAGAAGCATAACTGAAGCTCATTACCTCCACTCATCCTGAAGTAATCAATATAATTGATAGATGAAATTGCAACTAGTTGTCAATATGGCAAACTGCAGTGCAAATGGATTGTATGTGCAAGTGTGTTTGTACAAATGTTTGCATAGGCTGATATGCTGCTTGCATTTAAATTGTGATTGGATAATTATAACAGCAGACAGCAACATGGTAGCTGTCTTCATAAAGTAATATTACAGAGATTTTTTTAATCCAGTATATGGGGAAAATTTGTGTAGGCAATAGAACAAATAATTTTTTTCTGCGCTTCTGTGCCATGGCTGCTGTGTGGCCCCTGTTTATGTGGCCCCTCATGGTCATCTTTGGGCTCTCGTGCTCTGGGAGCCTCTGGATGTCTGGGGCCTGAATCTCCTCCATGCCTGCTTCATGCCCTGGGGGACGGGGCTATGGCTCCCCAAACCCTCTAGCAGATCATTACATGGAGAAACCTTTTGAACACAAGCGTGTTCACACACGGGTGCTCACAGACATAAACTATATCTTTCTTGGGTGCTGCCTCAAAGCACATTGTGCAGTGTTGGTCTTCCGTACTACAGAATAACATTCAATATTTAGTATTTACTGTTAGTTACAGTTATCTAGGTTATTGCTGTGGTGTCGTGTTTATTGTGTTGCTCTGTTTTTGCTTGTTTTCCTTTTTATGCTCTCTCTCAACAGGTGATCCAGCGGATTTTTTATTTTTTTTATTTATTTTTTGTGTCTTCTCTCAGTGTCCCCCTTCCTCTCTGTTTTTCTTTTCCTCCCTTTCTTTCTCTCTCCCTTTCCTATCCCCCAGTCATGTCTGTACCGTCTGTAATAACTTAAAATAAATAAATAATAATAACAAAGGTCAATGAAATGGACCAATGCGGTAAGGCCGTGATAATCCATCTGGGCATCCTTCTTGGCCTTCAGACAATAATTCTGATGGCTAAAGAACCAAACGGGACAGGCAAAAAAAACCAACAACAACAACAAAAAAAGAATAAAGAACTTTTTTATATTCAAACCATGAAGGTGTGATGCATTAATAACTCGTGTGGGTAAACTAATACTTGGGAAACACTTACAGCACCTGTCATATTCTGGTCAGATGAAATTAGGTGTGATTTGGTGTCAAGTGCACAGAGTAAGAAAAGTTAGAACACTGGACACAAATCAAAGAAGATCGTGATCCAAGCTACTTTGATAGGATTTTGAATTAGGTGTGTGTGTGCATGAGTGTGTCCTGAAATGATTTTCAGTTCAGCACAAAGCTTCACTTTGCTGTTTTCTTCTGTTTCATTTCCATGTCGAATATGGCCTCACAAAGCTTGTGCGCTATAACACAAAGACACCTTCGCATAGTGTTAAAGCCTGTTCCGCATTACCTGTGCAGCCTGCCTAGCCTTGCATTCAAATGCATATCAACCCATTGTTAACCGTACGGGCCTCTATTATACATTTCTAATAGAACAAGTTTCATTTGAAAAGTATGGGAGACAACACTCTCCGCAGTTTCATTAAAATGACAAGAGAAGCTTTCATTCCATCCAAAAGTTTTAACTCAAGGGTTTCTGATCCTGATCTGTTGCCATGAAATTTGCCTGCACGGTAAGCCCACATTCGTGTTGCTAAGTGGAGACAAAGATGAGGTCCAATTCACTCAAACTCTGTCTGTCTCCATCTCTCTATCCATTCATCCGTCCTTTGGTGCCAATTCAATTAAGACTCAATTACAGGCTCCTAAACAAAGCTGCCGCCAACGCACTCTCTTGCTCATCCTCCTTGCTCCATCATATTCTCTATCTTTCTTTCTCTCCTCTCTCTCACTCACTGATCACCAATGTGGAAAAACCTGGCTAAACTTTTGTTTCTTCGTCATCAACTTGCAAACAGTTAAGTTCCCATGAATAACATCGACATGTTGCAGACTCCTGTCTAACTGGCAGCTACACACAAACAAGCGCACAGACGCACAAATTCAGACACACACCAAATAGACTACCACGTATGTATTCCCAATGACGGTGACCAATTTAATTTCATGCTCTAAACATCTGCATCCGTGTCAGACAAAGGAGCGAGGAAGAGACCTCATTGATCCATGGGGTCTGGGACCAGCTGCCAACAGGGCATAGCACTGATGAATATTAAATAGGGGGGCATTAATATGCATGGGATTTTTCAGAGTTGTCTAGACGTGACAGGGTGGCTCCGGTTTCAGGTCAGGATGCCACCGAACTGGTGCCAGCTCTCTCCCCACATAATGTGTAAAAGTATGATTTTGTTTGTCAAGCCCTGTGTGATTGTATATGCACGCATATCTATGAGCATTTGTGTCCCTTGGTGTGCGGTCTGATCCGAGATTAGTGAGAGGAGTGCGTGTGGAGGAGGCACGGTGTTCAGTCGGATGGCAAGTGAAAACTGGAAAGGAAGAAGTGACACATTCTAATGTGGCCAAATCTGCCTGAAATCCCCCTAGAGGGTCACTGCTCCGTCTGCAACACAAACACCTAAGCAGACATGACACAAAGCTATCAATAAGGAAACCCATAAATTATAGACAGTACAAAGAGACAAATACTAATATACTGTTATGCATATACATATGGCGCAAATGTTTTAAACACACAAACACAATTGTAAGGCGTGTAGTGTCACATAGCCTCTAATAAATGGCTCAGCTGAAATTACATAGACACAATATGCTCAAATACACTCGCACAGTGACAACAATCCAGACCCCTGTGGTGTCTTACCATGCACTCTCCAGCCCACATCTAATCAAGTCAGGCAGTGACTTAGTGAAATTGCATTAGCTACACTTTCCTGGGTTTGATGAGAAACGGGTTAGATCCTGTGATGAATTCCAGCCTTGCCCAGATTTAGGCACGGAAAGAATGAACGTGTGATGCCTTCTTTAACACACTTCTGTGTCCCCTGAGACCAGCACGTTTCTGTATGCATCCGCAAGTTTTCAGGAGAGGGCGAGATGAGGAAAGCTAAGACAGACAGGCCAAGGAACGGCAATAATCCCTAATTTACAAGTGGTTTCAATCAGTTTTGTGTCCACAAGTGTAAATTTGTGTGCCTACACGGAAAAAAGGGACAGCAGCAAACAAGGTCGTTAGTCCAGGTGCTTAAAACTCTGTTGGTGGGTATCTGTATCTGCAAATTAAAACACTGGCTCCATATTTTTGGGACACATAACCCACACTTGCAAAATACAATAACAGCAAAGTTATCAACAATTCAAGTAAACATATTTTACTTTACATATTTTGATTGCCTTCTGTCACAATAATGTTCCCAATTACAAAAGGTGGATGTCCTCCTAAAGTTCAAACCAAGAATCGGTGTGAACTTCAAACTGGTCTGAGCATTTCAGATACTGCTGATCTACTGGGATTTTCCCAGACCACCATTTGTCTGAGAAGAAAATAATCAGATTTGCATCTTGGATGTGCAGCTGACAGTTCTGCTGATACCCTGTGATGCTATCATTTCAATATGGACCAAAATCTCAGATTAATCCTTCCAGCACCAAAAACGAATGCAGTACTGAAGACAAAAAGCAGGAACAGCCATTAAAAGAAAGATGTGGCTTCCAGGTTGGAAACATTTAAGCCAATGCAGAAGTACCTTAAACCAGCATTTTGTGTGAAAGGCACCAGATGGTGATAGCTGTGGTTGCTAAGACCTTTAGTCTTAAAGAAGTCTATAAGAAAACAGCTGTCTGTCACTTTAGCACTTTCCAAACTCAGGACCTGTCAGTCAGGTGCTTTTAGACAATGAGCATGTAGTTTGACAGTCAACCCCCCCTTCCTTTTTGGGGGGGACTCTAGGTTTTTTTCCCCCCCTTGTTTTGTAATGTACCTTCGACTGGCTTTCTTGTCATGTTCTGACTATTAGTTTTTTAAATTCTTATTTTGAGATGCCAGAGGAATCAGTGAGGCCAAAGTGAAATTTAAGGATTTTTTTAAGTCAGAAGGCATTACCACATATTTTGATAATTAAGATAATGGTACATTTACCAATGTTGGTAACTTTTGCATGAAATAGATGCACAGCTTAACAGTATAAATTTAAAATGAAATCTACAAAGACTGTGCTTTTGTGCCAAACAGCCATTTACAATGCAATCCACAAATCTCAATTTGAAATACAAAATACATAAAACATACTGCCTGATGTTTTTACCTCAAAACAAAGAATCAGCTGTGGTCACAGCCAAACACATTTGAGTTTGTGTGTCTCTCACCAAATGTTCGGCTCAAGACAATCAAAGATATCTACAATTGCTCTTGATAGATTCTGATTTAAACTGGTAAAAGGGAAGCAAGATGCTGACATAATCAACTCACACGGTCCTTTAACACACAAAATGTAGACTCACAAAACTAAAAATAATTAGCTGAATTTATTAAACTAACACTTCTGTTTAAAATTTGTTAATGCATAAAAGGTGTAACTTGACTAGTAGGATTCTTCAATATCTGCACTTTAACACAGTGTTTATAGTAATCGCTGTTCTATACATAAATAAAGTGAGGCAGTGCTCTTCCTTTGATTGAGGTCCCTAATCTGAACTGTTAGCCAGCACTGCATATTGCAGTCTAAATTGTGCAAATAGGAAGGAATGTACAGAATAATCCAATTTTCCCCCTTAATGGCCTCATATGTCTGTCGCTGTTATACTATGAAAATTATTTTTTGAGTGATCAATTCAGGTAATATACCCCATGTACAAATCATATATATTTAAATTTTTGTACATGCTTGCCAAGGAATCACTCTGGCAGGCAGCTGCATATTCACTAAACTGAAACCTGCTATTTGAATAAGATTGGTTCTTGCTTCAATAATGTATGACTCTCTGGTCAATTCCGGGCATCCCATTCCACTCAGACTGTCTTCATGTCTGATTGGGTCTTAATGAGAGTTTTCTATTATTAAAATTAATTTGATGGGATGGTATCTGCTGCTTCACCAACCAGGCATCCAAATCCACCCTACAGCTGAGAATCAATAAATTATAGTATAAATAAATTCAGGTGTAAATTGAGCAGGATTAATTATTAAAAGTGTCACTGTGGCATACAGTGTCTCTCCTTGGTCTTGATTGTAATTAATTCACATCTGTCAGTTGAAGTAAAACAAAAATTCACTCTAGAAGGAGATGTTTACAATGTATGTTGTCTGTCTTTCAAACTTTACCAATGTCACTGATCTGCCAATTCATGGTAGTAGTGTTACAAAAACCTGGCTATGCATAGATTAAGTGAAACACTGGTTACATATTTTAGGTTTTCGTTTTCTATTATTTTGTTAAAATGCACATCATGCATCATTCTTTGCAAAACACCATGAAACCTCCATAGGCTTTTTGAGTCTAATACTAAACCCGCGTAAGTTTTTGTGGTTCAGGCACCATATTCACAACAGATACAACTATGCATGCATTCAAAATGGTTTCAAACCTACAACTTCAAGTTGGGCACAGTATTTTAATGGAATTGGACACTGAAATAGACTATATCTATATATATATATATATATATCTATATATATATCTATATATATATATATATATATATATATATATATATATATATATAGAATATATAAATATTCACTCACCATGCCTTCTGTTAGGTACAACCCCCAAAAAACAAAAACCTATACACATTTTGTTTCCTGCTATAATTCTTTAACATATTAATATTGCATTTTAAATACTACTTGTTCAACATTAATGAGTTTATTTACTTATGGTTATGACTGGAGGGATTTATTTAATGAAGCAGCTGGATATTAGAATTCCACATTGGGGATAAATAAAATGTGCAGGTACATAGGTAAGTAAATGTGTAAGTAAGTGTGTACGTAAGTAGATACATACGTGTGTTTATCTACCTGTAATATGTATCTTTTATATCAGTTCGTCTGTGCCTACAAAGCTGCCTGATATCTTCGAAGCATAGCTTTAACTAGGTGCTGGAAAATCCTCAGAGATTTTGCTCCATATTTACAGTTGCTGCAGATTTATCAGCACTATATACATGATGAGCATCATCTGTTCTACCACATCCCAAAGGCACTCTACTGGATTGAGAGCTGGTGATTGTGGAGGCCATTCGAGTACTGTAAACTAATCGTCATGTCAAAAATCAAGTTTGAGAATATCAGAGATTTGTGACATGGCGCGCTATCCTGCTGGAAGCAGTCATCAGAAGATACAGTGGTCAAAATTGTCAGGTAGGCTGTTATGTTTATGTATATTTTCAGTGTCCAAGAAAATATCCTCTTCACCAATACACCACTAACAACTGTTGATATAAGGCAGAATGGGTCCATGCTTTCAGTTTTCAAATTCTGACTCTACCATCTGAATGTCGCAGTAGAAATAGAAACTCATCAGACCAGGCAACATTATTCCAATTTTCCATTGTCCAATGAGCCCATTTGAGTTTAACTTTGGCGATACAGTTTTGTGCCACTGATCACTTACAAAACAGCAGTCCTCATCTCTTGCATGACCAGATCCCATTTGGAAAAGAAAAAACTTCAGTCCAACAGCAAATGTTTAGGATATACAAAAAAGGATCATTCTTTCAATTTCTTTTCCATATGGAACTAGACATGTCACATGCCCTAGTCATTAGACTGCCAAACCCAAATGGAGATGGTAAATGGAGTGCATTTATATCATGCTTTTACCCAAAGTGCTTTAGTCTATAACAGTCAATTTTATATATAACCCCAATATAACAGTTGTCTCAGAGGATTTATACAATCTGTACACCCACAATACAAAACCATCTGCCCCAGCAAACCCTTTCAAGAAAAAATAAATGGTTGAAACAACTGAGGAGAGAGTCTTCTTAGGGGTAGAAATTCATGCAATGGATGCTCTGTGAAGGATAGCAAGATACACATACATCTATGTACACATGTTTAAAGACCTAAGAGAACCAACTGTCCAGAAAAGCAAATGTCATTACATCTTTCATTCCACCCAGCAGGGAATTAGGCAGCACACTGTGTATCCTGTTCTTTACTTGAAGAATTTGTTGCACGCTGTGACAGCAAGAGCTGTGTACGTATTTACCTGTCTGTCTACAAGTGCAGCTAAGGTCCAACAAGCCCTTCTTCCACCCTTTCTTTCCATCCCTTCCTCTGTCCCTTTTTCATTTGTTCTTCTCTCCACCTTCTCCAATCAGCGAGTGTAAGATTAAAAGTAAACACAAAGGCGACAGTCAAAGCCCCAAATAACGGTAAGACCAATGCTGATTAAAATTAGCCCTAGGATAGGAAAATACACCAAGCACTTTCTCTCTGATTAAATGTCTGAACTGTGTAAACTATTACAACCTTGCTCTGTTGTCCTCTACACCCCCTGTCATTACATTTCCTCCAGATTCCATTTTCTCACCAGATTAAATTTTTTAATTATGCATGTGCTATCCAGGCACTTTATTGGTCAAAGCAGCTCTAGTTTTAGGAGTGTTTTATCATACCAGTTATTTAGCTTGGATGAATTTAAGACAACCCCCCCCCAAAAAAACAAAAAAACAAAAAAAAAACAAAACAAACAAAACACACACATATTTATCTTTGTCACACAGTTTGTTTTATGCCTCCAACATGGCTCTGAGCGATAGGAGTGTGGGCATGGGACCTCTGAGGGTGTCCTGTGTTGTATAATGATAGGATGTTGGTAGCAGATGTTTTGGGCCCAATGGATCAGGCTTGCCTTGGGCTATTTGTGTGTTCTTAACCGTCCTCCAGAGTGTCTTTCACAGGTCACCATCAATACTATTGCAATGGTCTTTTGGATACATAATGCAATAATATGCTGCCTTTCATTGAAACCTGCATACACAGAATCAATGAACACTTTATTAGTTACAGTAGGTTTGTTCCTGTTTTGTACACTAAATGTAGGTAGACTGAACTTGAACTGCCATCATCAAAAACTAGTTTGAGATCATCTGAGCTTAGTGACATGGCACGTTATTCTCCCAAAAGCTTGCATGTTCAGCAAAAGTACTCAGGTAGGTGAGTATATGAAGCTCAAGGGGGGCTACTGGGTATTTGGCCCAAAGTGTGCCGAGAAAATATCCACAAACCATTAAACCATCACCAAATTTCTATTTAGTTATACTGATCTTTTGTAATTTGTAGCCTCCGTTTCCTATTTTTAAATGACAAGAGCAGCACCCAGTGTTTTGTGTTGCTGGAACCCATCTGCTTTGTGCTCTTCTGCATACTTTGGCTTAAACTCAGTGGTTTTTAAAATACTCAGACGAGAGAGTTTGGCAACAAGAACCATGCAGAGGAAAAGGTCGCTTAAATCACCTTTCGTCTCCATTCTGATGCTTGGTTTGAATTCCAGCAGGTCTTCATGACCATGTCTACACGCCTAAATGCTGCTCCCATGTGATCATTATTTTAGTTTCATGGCAGTCATCACTCTCATGGAACAACTGAATGAGACATCAAAGCAGTTTTTCTGGTCCAAGCTCTCTGAATACAGGATTCAATTTGGCTGTCATTTAGTTTTTCTGTTGTGCTTTTACTGAGATTTATTCCAGCAGGTGCTGTTGGCTAGGGTTTAAAAAATCTGTGATTCATATTTTGTCTAGAAGTGGAAAGCCAGAACTAAATGAACTGACACAGAGTGCAATATGCAAGATACTTGGATCAATTCTGTTTCAGCGGATACGATAAATAACTGCCTGAAATGTGTTTTCCATTATCGTGCTTCTGTCCATCACTATCATAATAAGAGGCTTGGTGAGGTACACTATAGTAAAGACCCAGTATTATTGTTATAAGCCGCATTCATTTTCCACACTGGTTCTGTGCGCCACTCTAATTTCAGCAACAGAACTGTTGTAATTCAATTACTGGTCCCGCAGCGGATGAGAATCCAGCGCATATTTATGTGTGTATGTGTGTATGTTTGGGATCCAGACCAGATAAGCAGTAGAAAATGGATGTAGGGATGCGTGTATCATCAACTTCACTGATATCTATGTGCAGCCAAATTGAACATGATGAGTCCAAACACATTTAAAATAACAACTGTGAGCCGAAACATCTGCAGTAATACGTGTGCTGCAACATGCAGATCTGCTCTGTATTGTGATGAAGAACATAAATAACTTTCCACTGACATCATCTCTTGTTAAAAAAAGTAGAATACATTTTAACTTGAGGAAATCCCAGAATTTTACTACTAAAATAAAGTGATTAGTAAAGGTCTGGCCTTGAAGAAAAAGGGTGCATATAAATTCAATCTGGTTACATGACACTGAAGCACAGCATGTGCTGGATTTTTATATTAAAAGTAGCAAACAAGTAGAGTAATAAAATACCAGAAAAAGAAGGATTACTGTGAATCCTAAATTGTGCGAGAGCATCAATGTGGAAAAAGCAAGTAGAGGAAATAAAAAATTTAAAAAAAAAAAAGTAGTAGTAGTTGGGGTATCAACAGTACCTAAGCCAATATGTTTGACATTCCAGAGTCATAATCCTGTAACATTTATTGAGTTTTTCCCAGACAAAGTTCAATTCTATCTAAGATTCCATTAATGAATATGATAAATTAGAATTGCAAGGTCAGTGGAAGTCAAGTATTGATCACTTTCCAAGATAAGTGAACAACCATTATCCTTGAATTCGGCCAACAAATGAGGACAGCAAATGACTGGAAAAAAGAATAATTGAGAAGACAAGTCAGTGATTCTACAATAAAAATTGATTTAAGGAGCTTTGAAGTATGACCTGTGAAAAACCAATGAAAGCATAGTGTCATGTTCACTGGGCTCAGTGTTAGGTTACACCTTAAAAACGGATTAGTTTTCCTGAGGATCTAAACAGAAAAGAGCAATATTAGTGTACGAGTACTGTTTTGGAGAGTTAGTAACAGCCTGCTGTAAATGCCCCATCACTCTTCTGAGTGGTCCAAGTGATACTGAAAAATAACCTTGTCCTAACCATAATATATTCCACAGAGAAACAGTGTAACATCACACATCACTTGGCAGGACCATGCCAGTCTTACACATATATTATCTGAACACGTGGCTTACAACACCTGCCAGTCCCGCCCCTAATATCCCACCCAGCATCACCTCCACACCCATGTCTCCCGCTAGACGTTTTTCCATTTGCACCTCTTCTCTCTCTCCCCTTTGGGGTGTACAAATCAGTTTGACAAGGAACACCACTTCTATCATCCCACTCTCTTCCACCTCTATCTTTCCCCGTTTCCTTCCCGTCGTGGGAATATGATGCTATTATGCATGAACAAGAAGCTCCTAATACAACATAGGCTTTTTTATGTACTTCAGACTGAGCATTGGGTATTAAGGTTGGGCAAGAAGGAAAGCTGTTTGTAACTACAATGCTTGTGCAAGGAGACTCAAACAGACTGTTTTCTGTGCCAGACACATTGTGAACAAGTCTATTTGAATATCAAAAGGGAAATAGGGAATGTGTGAAATAGATTTGGAACCGAGTTGATTATGAACACTTCCAAAGAGAGAGGGGGAGGTCAGAGGTTGGAGTGTTGGCAGAAGGAGTATGTGCGCACACCTACAAGGAAATTGATAAGTTTAAAGTGTGTATGTTTGGTTATGTGCACATATGGGGCAAGTATGTGGCGACAGGCTGGCTTTGTGTACGGGGGGGGAACTGTCACTTCAAACATGCCCCGGGGCAAGGCAATATAGTACAAAACACAATGAGCGACCACGGCACAAAGAGAAATAAAATTTGGAAAAAAAAAAAAGGCTTTAAATGCGTTATGGTGTGTCGCAAGACTGTAGGAGTTATTGGGATTTATTCACACTTCACCTCCCAGATGACCACTGGCATACTCTGATGCCTTCACACAACAAAGACACAATAAAAAACTAAAGGAGGAGGGTGTAAACGTGTAGAGGCTGTGAGATAAGCAGAGGAATATGAGGGAGTGGTGACACATCTATGGCTAGAAAATTGCTATTTTCATCATTTATTCATAGGAAATGTGATTGAATCTGGATGAGGTTCTTTGATTCTGAAGCAGTGGTTTGCAAAGGCTAGCAACATACCCACACACAGTATATGCACATTTAGACAGACAACTGAGGATTTGGTGTATAAAGGTTACACAACATATAAACTAACTTGCAGTCTCATATACATACATGCGTTCCAATCACATACTCCAGATGTGGCTACATATGGAGATGTAATAGAGTCTTTAGATGAAGCATTGGATTAATTGAACCGTTCAAGATGAGAAAGCAAGCAATTAAGTCCTCCAGTGTGTTTGAATGTGTATGTTGGGCATGTGACCATGTGCCTGTGTAGCTGTGTGCACATGTGTAACGATATATGCGTGTGTATACAAAACTTGGGAAACATACATTACAGAGCATATTAATTTCAAACCCATTAGAGATTTCTGATTGTGGACAAGTTACAAAACCATAACACATTAATACTGCTACTCGCAATAATGTTTACTTACATTAGAGGCTGGAACTCGTACAACAGTACAACAAACACTGTAACCTTTCAGAACAAGTGTGTGTGTGTGTGTGTGTTTGGCATTATTTTTACTATTTGCAATTTTTGGCCTTAATTGATAGTGACAAACAAACGAGAGACAGAAAATGTGTGACGAAATTAAGTGAATGGCATTCGCCAAAAGATCTGACCAGTCTGTCTCGCCGTTCAAAGCAAGCTTGTTGTCTACACGCCAGCTATTCATCTATCACATCACCCCAGAGTAGTGCTGCCAACGAATACTTTAAATTTGATTATAATAATTACATTTTTTTTAAAAGCAGCACTACCAGCAGGCATCTGTGTTCTGAGCTACATAGACTGCAAAGTTGCTGCTGGGGGCAGCATGCACTCTGTGGCAAAGTCAGAACAGCTGTGTGGTGTAGGGGCAGTTCTCACTCCTTCAAGCTTAAGTTACATTGCTGCAGGTGCAGAGATAAGGGAGAGAGAGGTATTTAGCGAGAATTTTTTAGACTACTGTTATTAGGGTAAGTAAGAGGAGGAATGTCACTTCAACACCTGACGGTGAGCTACAACGAGTCATTCTATTTTCCATTTTAAAGTTTTTAACTTTTTTATTTCTGTAAATAGTAAAAACATTAAAACAGATAAAAAGGGAAAAAAGGAAAGTAGCTTAAAAACATACAGTGGAGAAAGAAATTATTTGATTACCTGCTGAATTGGTAATCTTGCCCACTTACAAAATAATGAACAGACTTTATTTTTTATGGTAGTTTCATTTGAATAAAGAGAGAAAGAATATCAAACAAAAATCCAGTAAAAATGCTTTACATAGCTACAAGTTAGAAATTGATTTGTATGTCACTGAGCGAAATAATAATTTTAATCTTTACAGAAACTCTCTAAATCCTTTATCTTTCTTAGTTGCACTTTGATAACTTAAATTTTCTATAGGATGAGGTCTGGACACCTGCTTTTTTCTTAGCCACTCCTTTGTTGTCTAAGCAGTTTTTTTGCGTCATTGCCATGCTGGAAGACCCATCGACAAACTATCTTCAGTGTTCTGACTTTACTGAGTCTGAGAATGGTGTTTTTTGGGCCATACTCAGCATTTCTCTTCCTCCAAACACAGTGAGTTGAGTTGATGCCAAAGAGCTCAATTTTGGTTTCATCTTACCACAGGACTTGCTCCCAGACTCGGAATCATTTAGATATAAACTGGGAAACTTCAGAGGGGCCTGTACATGTGCCTTCTTAAGCAGCAGGACCATGCAAGATTCATTCTTCTTAATCCAGTGGTTTAAGAAGATTCAATGTCCATTATGCCGTTGTGTGTTACCAGTGGTATTCTTACTGACTGTGGCCCCAACAGAACATAAACAAGCTCCTCCTCTGTGGTTGTGGGCTGATCCACCACCTCTCTCCTTATCAGCCGATGAGACAAGATCTGGCATGGTGCTCCAAGGCTGTGCATTAGCTTAACAGTTAATAAGTAATTAACTTAACAGTTGTAAATCATGGCTTCAAAAAAACCAAATCTTCACAATTCAAAAGTCTCAAGTGATAAGACTCAATGGGGGTCAATTTAAACCTGCGACACTTCAAATAACAACTAACCTAACCTGGCTAAAGAGACTGCACTCAATGCACCTGATTTTGATCAGTAGATAACAAAACTGTGGAACCTTAACTGTGCTATATAAAAAGATACTCAATAAGCCTTATTAAATGGCTAACTTAGAAAAAGATTGATGCAATACAGGAGCCAGATGGCTTGATAAAGAAATATATTTTACAATTAATTGCCCTATATAATTAATGCAGGCAAGCCCAATTATTTTATGTGTAAGTATGTAAAAGGCATGTCGGTGTTAAAATGAACGAACCTACAGAAGCAGTTGTGCCTCTTATTTTGGTTTGTGGAGGCAATGCAATATTAAAATGGTTAATTTTTTAATGAATGATGGCATTTGACTCTTTGGTCACTGTTTGACAAACCTACCCAAAAGCAAGTGTCTTTTATATTAATGTGATCACATATAAAATGTCAAGGATGCCCAATAGCTCAGGGGCTTTAAGATAATGATAACAGAAACTCAAAGTATTGTTAACTTTGTTCCAGAAATTTTGTTGCGAGCTGAAATAATTTTTCAGGATACACAAGAGAAAAGTGTAAAATATAACTCCACTCAGTAGTAGCAGTTTATTCTTCCTCTGTGTTATTTTCTTATGCCCTAAGGGAACACAATGAGCTTTCACATTATCAAAAAGCAGCTAGGATGTCCTTGAGGCCTTTCGTAAAGGCAGAACAAATGGGGCCACACAGAAGACAGTCAGGTCATCGTGCTCCAAATGGCTCCACTGAGCCAGTCCTATTTCACATTGCACCAGAATAGTAAGACCTCACTAAATAGAAGGTTCAGTTTCAAAAGAAAAGAAAAGAAAAGAAAAGAAAAAGCCTACACAAACTTAAAAACCCAGCCATGAATGCTGATTTTTCTATGTCACTCCTCTGTGCTTTTAATTGTGACACTAATTGCTGGTAACAGTTCAACCTAATTACCTATGTGTCAGAAGATTAGCTAAACTCTAAAGCTTTGAGGATAGAAGAAGACCTAATCTAACTTGATTTGTATTTTATTTTTTTAAAAAGCTTGGTATCTTTCAGTACTGTAGGTTAACAATAATCTGCATCTAAAATTATCCTTTGGCTTTTGTATTCCACACATGCTTATAAAAATAAATACAGAAAAGTCTCAAAGTAATTAGTCTGTTGAAACAGTTAAATAAGTCTACAAAGATAAAAATATTTCTTTGTTTTTGCTTTGGCCCTGAAATTCTGTAGTGGTGCATCTCCAGAAAGTATCACCAGAAAGTGCAAAATTCAAAAGTATCTGAAGTTGAGAAGTTTGTGCATTACCATTTTTATGCATTTGTTAACGGTGCATAGCTGGATTTAAAATGAACAATCAAACTCTTATTTCCAAGACTCTGTTGGTGAGCGTTTCAGTTAATAACTATATTGACTTGAAGCAGACCGTTGAGGGAAAAAAAAAGGAGTTTAGGAAACTCCAAGTAAAAAGACAGAAGGACACACATGACTAAGCTTTAAGTGTTGAGTAATCCCAGAGCTAGAAGAATTAATCAACTCAATCTCTCATTGCTAACTCTTTTCCTCACCTTCCTTCCCTATGGTAAGTTTAATTTGAAGAGAGAGAGAGAAAAAGTCCCTTTCCACACTGTCTCAATACATATTTTTCTAATTTCTTCCTTCAGAAAGCTCTTAATGGCTTCTTCGCTAGACCCTGATGAAAACAATGACTTTTAACCTCCCTCCTCCTTCATCCATCTTTCCCCTCCCTCCATCACAGCTGACTTATTTCACTTTCTAAATGATTTCTTACTCCTTCATTCTCTTTTCAGCCATTCAGGCCTTGGCCTGGGCTTGTGGTCGGCGCTACGCATTGTGACAGGTGAAATGAAAGCCCAGAGAAATCTCATCTTCTTATAAACCCTTGAGGCATTCAGCCAGTCAAAAAAAATATTTTTCCACCTTCTTTCTGAGGCACCGACAGATGGAAGAAGAAAAAAAAAAGCGCCGTTATATGAAGACCATTTGGGGGTTTTCCTTCATCGACAGTTAATCAGCGCTGCTCGTTTTGTAGCAGTGGGGAGCTGGGGTAGTAGATTTTGCATATATTTACAGACTCAGTGCAGTATGAGGGGCATTTCTTGTCAAGAAAAGAAGTACAGCCGGCATTGTAATTTCAGCCTTAAGCTAAATATCTAGACTAGCCTAATCAATGCCGCATTATTTATACAGTTTACCCCTGATAGTTATAAGAAGTTGTGCAGACAGTGCTAGAGGATCTCTTTTGCACTTTTTTTTTAAAAAATCAACTAGTCTTTTCAAATTACCTTTTTATTTTATCTATACTATGTCAACAAGGTGTTTGGTGTGGGGGAAAAAAGGCATAGCAACAGACAGCAGCAAACAGTGCTGTCAGGCATTGCTGATTGAAACCTCAAGGTCACAGGCAGAGGAGCAGAGCCAGGCAAAGAGAGGAGGAGGAGGAGAGGAAAGACACAGAGAAGAGAGAAGTCGGGGCAGCACAACAGTTTAGACTCTCCAGGGTCTGGCTGTGTAGCTCACTCACTGTGCTATTTTGTGCGTGTGTGAAAGTGTGAGTGAGAGGTTTTCAAGGCCTCTCCCTGTAGGCGGATTCTGCAAAGTCACCCCGCTCTGTGCATCTCGTCAATCTATCGCCATTTCCCTCTTCACACTCCTGTTGTCTGCCTTTCCTTTTTCTTAAGTGCGACTTCTCGAACTGCAGCATGTCCTCCCCATCTTCACAGCACTGTAGTCACATCTCTCTGACGCTATCATTCCTCCTCTTTACCAAACTTTTTCCATCATCATCCTTCCACCGCAGACACCTCTATCTTAGCCAAACATGACCTAATACCCCTCACCCTCCTCAACCTTCTTCTATTGTGTTCCTATTCAAAGCAAGGTCCACGTCTTTATGTCTTTTTTACAGTTTTTCTTCCATAACCGCTGTCCTTCTTTTAATCCATTTAGATGACCTCTCTATGTTCATGCTGCTCTTTTATTATCACACAAGTTGAAAAAATTCTTATCCAATTCATTCCATTGCTATTCCGTCAGTACTTTTCACACCATCTGGCCCTGTCATACCTTTTTATCTCTTCCTCCTGCCATCAATCCACACTTATCATATACCAAGAAATGGTTGGAAACTTAAAGGAAAATAAGAAGATTAAGTGTATTAAGGTGTGAACTTCTGACCATCACGGTGAAAAGGATTGTCTTACATGTCAGGTGTTCAATTAAGCTGAGAACTATGACTGCTGAAGCCATAGCATATGAGTCATAGTTTTCAATTATCGTTGTTCCCTTCTATCAGTATAGAAATGGTTCATCACAGAACAAGGGTGACCAGTCAGAACAAATTTGTACCGATTCCAAGCAATTGTTCTCTCTGAGGGGACAAGTGGACCAAACCACCCCGTAAAAATGTCTACCACAGCATAACAGAGACACCCGATGTCCTCACTATAGGTTCAAGGGTTCAAGTTTTGCTTTCAGTCTGTCCCTTGTCTGTATTAGAGAATCAGCTCTCTCCCTCTCTACTTTAAACTGCTCAGTTCATCCATCCATCCCTCTCCTCACCTTGTAATTCTCCACTCTTGCTGTAGAGCTCTCGCCTCTGTTCTCTCAGATAGGCACTCATGCTGATGGCATGGGATGATGATTCAAACCTACAAAAGGCAAAAGGTTCAACAAGGGGGAACAACATATCAGCATAATACTCAAAGGTGTGAAAATGAGACACATACATGGAATTTAAATCCAGAATTTCATACATAAAAACACATTTTGTGAAGTTAGTAGTAACTGTTGCTGTACAGATGTACGAAAGGTAAAACTATTCTGATTTTCCTTAATAACTGGCATATAGTGTTGCAACTGTGGGTTAATTACCTGTGAGGTAAGCTTCAATGTGCTGTAAGCGGTCAGCATCAGACCATTTTTTCTAATCTTGCTTTGTATGATATTATTGAGAAGGGATATCCTTAACGCTGCAATAGGGAGCCAATCAGAGGAAAGACTTTTTTTAAAGGGACTTTGACCTTAAGTGAGTTAAAACAGCTTATTTAATAATAGATGAGTGCAGCAAGACCCAGTAAAAGATAAATAATAATTCTTTTGAAGAATAATAATTCTTTAGGTATAATCCAACTAGAAAAATATGAAGCTGGAAATGGGCATTGTAGATCCCCTTTAATTAGTTGAGAAATACATGACTGATTAATGGTTAGCTAAGGACCCTTCACATAAAAACATGCTAAGAGCTCGATACCGCTCCTCTGTTATCCTCAGTGCACTGCTAATAGGAAGAAACACACTGCTCTACAAGTACAGTTAAGAATAGCTGGTCTCAAAGTATAATTCAACAGATTTTAAGCTACATAGATCATTAGACTCTGGTGTTTTATTTGTTGTGTTTCACGTGCTTTTCTTTCTTGCCTATTTTTTCAAACTTGGATTAACACAAACATTAGAGAAAGTAATGTGATCCTTACTTGAAGAGCGACTGCTTGGCACGCTGTGGTTTTTTCTTTGCAAAAAAGGCAGCAAACTCACTGCCAGTGCTCGCATAGGAGTGCTGAGCTGAGGGCTCCGTAGCACTGCGGCTGTTCTTCACATCCAAGTACTCCATAAGCAGAACCTAAGCAATACAAAAAACAATGGGTGAAAACATAAAAATCTGAAGAAACAGTTTTTAAGAACTAAAAATTGTTTCTAATGCAGGGGAAATATATTTAAGTCAATCTAATCACAAGGTAAATGTAGCCAAAATGCGTGGTACATAAAAACAAAGAACTGGAGGAACATTTTGCAAATAATTAGCCACAGGTCAGTAACATGATTGGGTATATAAAGAACATCTTAGAGAGGCAGAGATTCTCAGAAGTAATGAGGGCTAGAGGTTCACCAATATGCAAAAATTACAAATAGTGGTGAAGACGTTGAATATCTCATCATTTACGTTACATAATCTCATCAAAAGGTTCTGAGAATATGGAAGAAATATATGGATGCAAAGCCTAAAATCAATACTGGATCTTCAGGCCCTCAGGCGGCGCTGCACTAAAGACAGGCATGTTATGGAAATCATTGCATGGGCCATCCACAAGGTTAAAATGTTATCATGCAAAGAAGATGCCAGTAAGTTAACGCTAAACGATGTACTGCATCTATTACAAAGGCATGGCAGTGTAGAGGAGTCCAGCTGCTGAACTTGCCTGTTTCTAAACTAAAAACTTTTGGTTTATCACTAATAATAAAACAAAGATGAATCAGGAATGTTGAGCAACTTTGTCAAATAACAATAAAACACACTCCTCTCTAAAAAGTCCAGCAACTAGTCTCAATTCACAAGTTACATTTTGCTACACAGCAGTACACACAGCTTGTCCCAACTTTTTTGAGGCAAGTTGCTGCCATCAAATTCTAAATAAATACCGGTAATATTTAGTATAATCGGTATTTTCTTACTTTTCTAAGTTCTAATAAAATCATTGCATTCTATTTTTTCCTTACATTTTACATAGAAAGTGACTTTATATTTTCAAAAGTTATAAAGCTCCAATCATGTCACAAAAAAAGCACAAGCAGTGCACAAGTTAAACATCTATTTCGAGGGGCTGTTTCTTAGTAACAGTAAAAATGAGATTTGTGATAATAAAATGTACATTTATATAACAATTATGCAAACTCATCTTAAGGAGTCTTTCTGAATAAAACGTTTTTTTAAATGTCACAAAGTCACCTGTATCATGTTTTAATGTAAAATGATGAAACTCCTTTTTTTGTTGTTCTTATATGTATACCATTTATATACTTTATCTTAATACTACCTAAACTCTGATATGGTAACATGAAGTGCTTAGGCTTACTAATGACTCACAATCGTATCCTTGGAGCTTGACCCTCCTGCTCAGTTCTGTTGTCAGATTATTCATGTAGAGCTTTTTTTTTTTATATCCTAAGGTCTTTGTACAGCAGGTGTCTTTATTGATAATAGGAAAAAGAAAATAGCCTCATTGTCATGTCTAGTTTGGTTATAAAAATGACTTCAAAAACTTATGAGTTTGATATGAACTTTTTGGATAATTTGGGTTTTCATAGCCAGACTTACAGAAAGATCACATGCTGCTACATGCTGTCCACGTGACTTTGCTTTTGTCTTTTTTTTTGTTTTGATTTCTTATTTAATTTCTATATAGCTTTATATGACTGTTGATCTATACACTGTTGAGATTGCACTAAATTTCACTGTACATGTTACAGTGACAATAAATATGTTTCCATTTTATATCCTATTCTAGTACTGCTGCTCAATGAAGAGCTTTAAAGCAAAGCTTTATTGCAAAAAAAAATAACCAATGTAGATTTGTTTGTTGTTGTTTTTTCCCCCTTTGATTTCTTGACAGTTCTTGTGGCAGCTGTGGAGAAACATCTATTTTCTAGAATACTATTATTTTTGGTTGAATAAACCCACAAACCTTTTGGTGACTCATGCGTTCATATCACATCTGATGGGAAATTGAAACTTTAGATGACTTTTTTTTGCAGATAGAGTCTGCTAAAAAAAAAAAAAGACTAAACAAAACAAAACAAAAAAGGGCTGGTATAAACTTTATATTTTTTTATATTTTTTGTGGCCTTCAGCATAAACATGCATCACAAATAATTATGAAGAACAGACCTCTGGACAGAAGGCAGCCAACGACATGACTGGGCACTATTGATGACTGCCGAAAAAAATTCTTGTCATCTATTTCTCTGATCTGTCTGCGTGATCCATGGTGAGATCTATCAACGTCTTATCATGCTTCATAAAAATCTTATCAATTTCTAACAATAGTCCAGAACAAGCACTGAAACACTGGCCAGACTCAGAAAGTTCACTTCCTCTCCTTTATCATTCTATCTGCACATTCCGTCTGTTTCTTTCATTGTCTCATTTTTCAAAATCTCTTAGGGCGTCATCTCTCATTTCTCACATTTCTATTTTTTCTCTGTTGCTCTCTCTACCTCATCTTTTCCTTTCTCTCTCACCCTTCTTCATTTCTCTCTCTCTCTGTGAATACATATGTTCTAAAATAGCTTCCCATATCTAATAGCTTCATAATTTAGAAGGGCCATTTAGCCTGTGTGTGTCTAATTCTGAGACGCAGTGTGGGTCAGCCCAGAATGGGACAGGAGTAATGGCTGAGCAGATGGAGATCCATCCCAACCATAATGATGTAATTAACACTGCGGAGAGCACCCCTCCCATCAAGCACGGGAAAGCCTTCAGTCGCTAAAATTCATATTAATCCAAGTGCACATCCATGGAAATACGATGTGGATCGCATCATCTCAGGTAAAATCTTGTGTTAGATTTAGTTAAATGCAGATGTTTTACTGGAAATTTTTTAAAATGCCTTTTAAGCCAAAATGGACCCAAAATGAAAAGGACCCAAAAATCGTTTATAACTTACAACATATAAATTAAACAAGACTGAAAATATGGCTTTTGGTCACAGACACTCGTCTAAATACACAAGCTAACTGTTCTCGCCAACACACTTCCCCTGATCACATACAGAGCTGGAAAACATATTACGCACGCCCTCTCCAACTGGCAACAACAGAGCGACCACTTGCCACTAGCCTCATGCTGCAGCTAATCCTATCAGTGTATTAATTACTAATGATGAGCTGATGGAGCGAAACCCCGACTTGCTTGCAAGCTAACACCCAAGCAGACTTAATGAAATGCCAGCGCTGGGCTGATGAAGGGGCTCCGACCCTACTTAAATTGCATTAGCCCAGAGACAGAGTGAACTTTGGAGGCAATTAACTGGACTGTTAGGACAGAGAGAAAGATAGAGGCAGAGAGGGATGGGAGGTGGAAAGCAACACCGAACGGGAGAAGAAAAGAAGGGGAGATAACGGTGCAAAAGAGCTGTGGAAAATAGAAAGAGCAAAGGATTATAGGTGGAAGTGAAAACTGAACAGAATGCTAATCGGAAAAAGGAGATAAAGAAAATGAGGAGAAAGACCCAGAGAGAATACAAGTACTTAAGTAACTAGTTAGTATTTGCTGATTTAACACCTTTGAGTGAAGTTTACAAAGAGAGTTTGTTTTGTCATCTCTGCTTAAGAAATCTCTGACGAAGGCACAGTCCTCTGCAAAGTATGCTACAGAGTTGTTAACTTACAAAAGTTCTTCACATCAAATGTTCAAATTATTTATTTATCCATTAGGGAGATGGCTCATTGATGAAGATTTCATTGCTCCTAACAAAGTTACTTTGTTGTAAAGCCAAACCAATGAAAATGAGTTTTAATTTGTAGTGGTGGTGACTAAATACATCTTACTCTTATTCTACAGTGTGAAAACTAATTATAAAGAAAAACAGAACCATTTAAGAGGCCAATGAATTCATCCTTGTCACTTGTCAAGAGCGTTTTAGTTTGATTTCGAGTTATAAAATGACAAGCAAGTTATTTCTTAATGCCACGGATCTCAACTTTAGCAATCTACATATCATATAAGCAAACTACAATCAGTCATGCCATGCTGTCCAGAGTCTGTTGAACACAAACAAGGCACAACCTAGTTGCTTAGCACTGACTGTTCCAAATATAGCATTCATGCATGCAAACTTAGAGCCCAATCTCAGTGTGTGAGGATGGTACCAACATTAATCACAGGCAGCTAATAATCAATCAAATGTTGGTTGATTTGAAATGTTGCAGGTGGCAGGTAGTTTTGGCCTGTTACCTGTCTCCCACTAATACTGTAAATGCTGTAGAGGCATTTATATGGATCAACACTGTACTGAAGCATTTCATCTTATTCCAAGATAACGACCCTGCAATCTAAATTCATCTCTGATATTTGGTGTAATACCAAAAAGTAATCCCTCCTATCAATGCAAGCAAGCACACTCAGCAAACTTGCAAAACTACTCCTAAGACCTGGATATATTGTACTTGTCTCAATCCTACGACCATGGCAATCTTATCGTCAGCTTTTCTTTCTCCCTCTTACCCTTCAGGTCAAGAACCTGAAATCCTATTAAAGCTACTATTACTGCAGGCACAGATTCTCTTACTGTCACATGCTTTTCACCAAACAGCTCATCTGTGAAGCACACAACAACGGAATACTGAAAATAAGGAACTATATTACAACCGACATTGGTGAAAGTATATTTAAAAGAGGAACAGCAATAAATAGGGATTTGGAAAAGCACAGGATGATTATGCGGAGATAGAGGGACATGGAATCATAAAAAAAACAGGGAAACAAAAACGAAGGCAAATGCAGTTGCACGTGATATAAAATACAGGTCCTTCAGAGTCAGCTCAGGAATGATCAGCACTGTGACTGCAGTTGCTAAATCAAAGAGAAGGCTCAGTATTTCCATAGCAATGCAAAGCTCGTGAGACATTCATTCACTATTATTCAGAATGGCCACAAAGTCCATTCCATTTGGCAACCTACATTCCTGTATTTTCCTAATCTCTTATTAAAGCAAGGTCACGCACACACGCACACACACCAAAAACAGCATGTCTACAAATGGTCTGCTGAATTGGTAGTACTAATAGAGAAACAAGAATTCCTGGGAATATACAAAAAAATAATGCTACAAAGCTCTCTTAGCACTTTAAATACTGGCAATAACTGGTACCACATGGAAGAAACTCGCATCTTTCAACATCTCCTTTTGTTTAAACAGCTCAGGTGAAGAATCAGCCACATAAATATTACAGCAACATCTTGCTATGAGTTTAGCTGGATCCCAATTATATTAGTCCAGTGGACTTTCACTTTGACTTCCAATTAAAGAGATGAGAGTGAGAGAGATGATGGAACACACACTTTGAATTCCATTAAAAAAAAACTGGGAAAATCCATGAAACAGAAACAGGGAGGCTTTGACTAATGGGTCTTCACAGCAAATAAGACTAAGCCTACAACTTCCTGTGACTGGAGTGTATGTTTGTGTGTGAGAGTGGGTAAACATGCCAAACACTTCTAAAGAGATGACAAAAAATAATAATAATAATAATGATAACAATAATTTTGCCAGCGCTTTTTAACCAAGATGTTTGGTACTTGAGTAGATTGAGTCTCATCCCAAACAAAATCAGTCCAATGTGCTGAGTGCTAAGTTAAATTAAAAAGAAGGGAACCTTAATGGAAGTCAGCCTTTGTTATTCATTTCCAGCACTCCCGTGTATTTCTTCCTAACTGAAGTGTCCTGATGTCACCTTTTATGCTTGGAGGAAGTGTATATTCATCTTCTGTTCTGTCCATTAGGGCCCTAACAGCTCAGCAATCAGTTCAATTATGGAAGCATAATTCACATTTTTGCAGGTGAGCACTAGTCATTGTGTAAACTAAGCAGTCAATTGGCTAAAATTAAAGGAATAAATATCAATTCATTCTCTCTCCTTGTTTCCACCTTCCTCCTCTTATTAAGTAATCTTAAAGCAGCTGAGAGAACAATCTCAGCACGTTGTTTCTCTTTTCAAGTCTTTATTGAAATCTGCTGTCTCCCACTAAATCCCTTGGCTAGTGTCTTGTCACAAAACATTGACTGATATCCCTTGCTGCCAGTTTGAAGTTAAAGCCCAAAGTGTCCTTGGCCGTCAAAGAAAAGGGTTCTGTATACACCCGGTATTGATTGTGTTCCAGAAACTTCAATAACCTTCACAAGTTCTGACAGAGCTTCAGCCACAACTACTCTCTCAGCGCTGAACTCTTGCTAAGCAGCAGGAGTTCCCACCTGGAGGGGCTGCATCTAGTCAATCTTTTGAAGGCTATCTTGTTGACAGAGGAAAGGGAGGTGTGTCTGAATGTTCACTGAAACCCTTTTTACTCGTCTGTGTCCTTGCTGTGTCCTCAACATTTTTTTTTGAAATGTAACAAACACTTTAAGTGTATTTATGCTATAAACAATAAATGCGTTTTTTATTCTCTTTTAAGAGATATTCAGAACAGCAGTGAATACATCAAAAGGATGAAGATTAATGGCCATTTTAGTTGAGCATATGCATCAGCAATGACATCGGCTGGTCTGACTGCTATCTTGAACAGGGAGCTAGATATTTTTGAATAATGGATCAAAACAAACTGATACTTAGCACATCCACAGTAAAACGTATGGTACTCAGTTAAAGCTATGACATGAGACAGTAATACCATATAAACATACCAGCCATCCAGCAAGTAAAGGAAACCAGGCTCTTGGGCATTATCCTATACAACAAACCACCTTGGTCTACACTCTACAATATGGCAGATATTGTATTTTATTGCATAATTTTCAAATGTCACTTATTTCTTCTTAGGATATCTCAGACTTTTCATCATCTGTTGAAAATGGATGGTTAATTGAAACTGTTCTGAATGTACTTGTGGTTCTTTACACCATGAGAATGGTAAAAACTGTAGTTTTTTATAGATTAATATGAAATGGCCTTGCTGGCCCAGTGTAATTGAGAGTTATGTGGCTCATGAATTAAAATGAGCCTGACTAGATTAACTGAAGAATTCCTTTCATTTTAAATATAGAGTTAAAACATACTGCTTATATGTGACTTATTGGTTATATTTTACTAAACTAACAGCAACTCCGCTACATATATTAGTATGCTATGTACGTGTACTGTACACATAAAATCTCTTGATCTTGAAGAGGTGGACAACTGTAATAACTCCATATGAGACACCCTTTATTCAAAAGATTATTCACACATGCCGGGAACATATCGTATAACCATCAACAACTAAAGACAATTATTGCTAAAACATGTCATACGTCAATGTTCAGTGATTTTTTACGTATCTGATGTGTGTGTGTGTGTGTGCGCGTGTGTCTATTGGGAGGGGGGTCCACAGACATGGTAGACTTCCCTCCACTCTGCAATATGTAAATATTACAGTCTTTGGAGGCCAGAACAAATGTGACACATTGATTAAAATGTTGGGTGAGAACAACATAGCGATGTCTCTGCTTCATATTTAATTAAAGGAGCTTATTGTCTTCTGGCTCCTCTCTGGCAATTCAGTTCTACTCATTTTCACTCTGTTGATGAGCTGATTTCGTACAATGCATATTTAAGCCACTTGTGTGTTCATATTTTTTTGATACAAACAAAACAAACCCCTTTTATTATTCAATAGCACAAAAAAAGATTAATTCATGAAGCAGATATGGATCAAGCTATAGGCTCTCTTCCTAACCAAAAAACCCTAAATGACCAGACAAATAATCAGAAACACAAGAGCAAAACAAAATAGTAGAAAACTCTGTAAGTAATTCATGGAAGCAAGATATCCTAAGCACTCTGAGAAGTAAGAGTATTACAGGGAGCGGGGATTTAAGAAAATATAGCATGAGGCAGGAAAAAGCAAACGTATTAAAGTTTCCTTTTTTAATATTTCAATCTTTATTTAGAGCAACATAAAAAAACTTCAGTCCACCCTTGTAGTAAATTTACCTTTTGTTTTAGTAGAAAATATTAATAGCTTGTGTTCCCTTGTGAAGTTTCAATAGTCTAGGAATCAGTTCTTTGGGAAGACTGATGGTGAACATCCATATTTTCAAATACAGTCTCAAACATCCTTGTGTGCAGAGAGGAAACCACTCATTAAAAGTATTATTTGCACTCTGGTCACACACCAGAAGAGACAACAGTTTCAGCAAGCAGTCACACAACCAAAAATCCTTGTAGTATGTGTAAATGGCAAGCTAATTAACAAACTTTTAGGCCTCAAACCCAACAGAAGACGAGGTGAAAGGGTGATGATGGACGCCACTAGCCAGACTGCTAAATATAGATTTAATAACATTCTCACTGGACAGTCTTGATTAAGAATGTACGTAAAGGTTTATGAACTGTGAGATTTTATGAACTATGCTATCCAATTACCTGGTAACGTATTGCTGCTTCCATCTAGGTCACAATTCTAATGAAAGTGATGGATTTTCTCCTTTGGTATATATAAAATGTTGTTTTGACTAAAGTTTTTATTCAGACATCATCATATTAAACAGTCCAGGCCTGCTTAACTGTCTGATGTCGTAGTATATTTTCGATGTCAAAAGAGAAACGTAATAAATATTTATGGATATACCAAAATTCCAGTGCGTTATTTCTTTGACAAAACAGAGTGCTTTGAAGAAAAGGATAGTTTCTGGTGAAAAAAGACTGAAAAAATTGTCATGGATAGATAGCGAATAGGAAGGGCATTTGGTGACATGTGCTTAGAAATGGAACTTCAGTGGCGGCGTAAATAATCAATAGATATACTTGCACACATTCTACAGAGAGCCACTAGAAAAACTGCAAAGTGGCATTTAAAACACTCGTTCCAGCCTCAAAACTACCGATTACCATACAGTCTTTCATGCTTTGAATCAATACTTCCACACTGAAATAAACAACCAACAGAAGCATCTCAGGCTTTTCTGAACATGGATTAGGACCATTACATGCATCCTGACTTTAGAAATCTTGTTTACCCACTCCCCATTCTAAGCCTACCGGGCCCCAGTCACACACTGATGAACGGAGTCTCTCTGCCAAGGCCTTGTAACTAGGTGCACCGTGTGTTTCTGTCAGCTCTTGCATCTGTCTACTGGTATGTCATGTGGAAAGGTCAACCTGGTTGCTCTCAAAGAGGGGGAAAAAATAACACCCACCAAGAGGTTTCTGTGCCCATCAAACATGTGAACTGCAATAAGAGGCACAAGACAGGCTGGGATTCAAATAATTTAAGGGCAAAAGGATAAAGCATATTAGTAAAGCTAGTGGTAAAAGGTTTGGGTTTTAACAAGTCTCTCCTACTTCACTGATACCTTTGCAAATACTGAACTAACAAGATGCCTGAGTATTTCCTCACCTTTTAGTGGGGATTCTTCCTATTTGGACCCTTTAGCCTTCTGTCTTAATTTGTGTTATACAACCACTTTTCACAGTTGTGGATACTCATTAAAATGGCCAGAATCTTAAAATAATAAGGCCAGTGTATGTACTAATACTGTAATGTGTGATGTCATTGAGAGAGGATATCCTTAATATGGGCATCTCAGGCACACAGCTGTGACTGAGAGCACATAGACCCCTCCCATCTCCTGTTTTGTTTAGGAGGGGCAGTCAATCACATCAAAGTTATGCAGTAGTACTTTTTACGATGACCCACTTTAAAACATGATAAAGATTCACATTGCACAATTGTTATCAATCGATCAACAAACTACCATTCATTTACATCTAAAAATAGTTAACTATATTAATTCAAGTTGGGATCATGTCTGTGTCCCACCTACAGGGGCTCATGCCAGCAGTTTGGACCAACTCTATGGTGCGAGAACCACTAGCTTCAAGAAAGCAGGTGTGAAATAAACCAGCTTGTTTCAGCCCAGTATGTGATAAATAAGAATTATTTTGAGCTGTGAATCATTCAAAACAGTTCTAGTTGAGTTAGAGAATAAAAAATATGGAGCTAGTCAGCACACAAAATTTGAAAGTATTACTTTTAGGTGGCCTATTCTGCAGCGGAACATTAAATGGAACATTAAATAAGAGTTCGAGTATTTATGCAAAACTAAAGAGAAACAAACTCGAGTGAAATGCATAATGAGTGACTAACATAAAGCTCACAACTAAAGTCTGGCTGGTACTGAGAAGGCTCCTGCCCCTTTGTGGGTCTTAAGGCGTGAGATAAGAACTGGCTCAGTATCTAATAAAATTTAACAGAGCCACTATGGGAGCAGTAGGAATTTAATTTCTCTCATTGCTGATATGTGACTCTCTAAGACAGAGTGGGCTAAACGAAGGGGGTGAAAGTGAGTGTGGGAGTTGCGAGAGAGAAAAAGAAAGCCTGATAATGAGATTAAGGAGGAAATTACAAAGAGCAAGAGGGGTATGCACAAGGTATTCGGAAATTGAGAGACTGTAATACAGAGGCAACAGGAATGAAGCTGAAGGAAAGAGGAAGGGAAATGGAAATGCAGGATCACAGAGAAAGACGAATGAACATGCAGGGAAATGGCAAGGGAAGGAGGAATGGACTACAGGCCTTTTTATTGATATAATCAGTCAGGAAATAATAACACGAGTGACTGAATAAGAAAACCTCATCTCACATAATGAGTATTCTAATCAAGAGATTACATTATCTCCCATCGCAGAGCCAGGGGACAGTGGAGGCCCTGGCAACTGGGTGTTGGCAGTGGTCGAATGCAAGTGAATGGTTTAATGTCTTATATAATGATGCTGGTACAGCAGAGCAATTATAGTGCATGCCTATGCTGTTTCACACCCTAGAAACCCATACACACACCTAAACATGCCTTCATTTGTGCATCTATGCATGCCAGCTGGAAAAAGAACTAAAGTAATTGGAAGCAGAAGAGCCCTAGTGCGTGAGTTAGAAATAGATGGGTTTCCAATTTAGCATTCTGTCATTTTATTTATTTTTACACTTGTATGATCAGTAATGAAAGTAGCAGTAATATGTCCAATCAATTACCATGGCAACATTAAAGGCATCCAGGTAGACCCTTGGAGAAAGTTTCTTCCCTGTTTTTATAGATTCCACTCAAAAAAAATAAAAAATCTGCTGTGTTCATATTTTTATATATGTATTCACACTGCATCCAAATAGATGCATGAGAACAGCCTATTAATATTAAAGAAGAAGCATCTCATCCACTCTAACAATATCAGATGCAGATAAGTACATGTGTAGTTATCTTTTGCAAAATCGGTCGGAAAAAATGTCATAAATAACAATCACCCAATCAAGGATGAAACACAATCAAGGTGTATCGGTGTGTTTTTTTTACCCATTGTTAGGTATAAACACAAACTGGGACACAGACGGATGCCAACTGTCACAGATTTTCCTCTGAGAGTCACTATCGGGTCAACTGAACAGCTGCTCACCCCCCCTCATCCAATCAGACAGGAGCAAGGATCAAGAACCGAGGATAACTACACGCCAATTAAAGAACCTTAAATTAATCCAAGCAATCAAGCCTCCTCTGTATTTTTCTCTAGCTACTCCTTGCTGACAGACTGAATGCCATCCATCACATTGCTGCCTGTTTCTCTACTGATTAATTTACTATAAGTGAAAGTGCTACAAGATTGCTATAAGAAGGGGGTTGGGGGGGATAAATCTAGAGTGAACAAATCACTGTGGCACTGAATGAAAAATAAAAGCCTGAGGGTATGTTAGTGTGGGAAAAGAAAACAAACAGGTCCCATTTATAAACAGATAAATAGCCCAATAATGGTTGTATACTTTAAGTTGTAATGATGGTATATGTAAGCGCCACTGTAAGAGGATAATATATCTCAGAATAAATTACAAATCTATTTTAATCTACTGGCCATAAAGACATGGTAAAGTTAAACTGTTTCATATTATTCAAGTTCCTCAGACAGATGACTAAAATATTACTAATTATTCTGTATAGCTTCATTTTATTTACATCTGTTTTTGTACACTTGACTGTCAGATATCGACTGCATTTCTTTTATCATTGCTGTTGCCAACTAACCTGCAGTACAGTCTGGATCTTAGCAGAGACATCTGCTTGCTCGTACAGCTTGATGCCCTCTTCTTGGGCCTGCACCCCGATGTGATTCAGGTGGGTAAGCACCACACTGTGAGCCTGGGCCACTGCCTTGAACTTGTCGAACAAGAGCTCAAGCAGTTCCAGCAGAAGCCTGCAGAGGGAGCCAGAGAGAGCAGAAAGGAAGAGAGGAAGAGAAGGGAAGGGGTCAGGAGAGTCGGGAGTAAATAGAGACACGGGGAGAGGATAGAAAGGAGAAAGTGAAGTACAATTACAAAAATTTCAAACGGCAGTTAAAATGGTATATTTAATTTTTTTATTAAAAAATAAATCTGCAGTATAATGTTTATTTAATAAGCATTTCACAAAGATCTTTATTGTCTATACAGGCACTAAAATAGACAACCAGCATTACTTCAACTGGGCACTTTATTTGTTAGGAAAATATATGTCTTCTGCAGTAAATCACATGACTTGAGATTTCCATGTAAGTAAAATAGAGAGTTACAGGTGTTCTAAGGCAGCTTGTCAAGGTTATAGAATCATTTCCTACCTTTGACAAACAATCCCCAAAAGTCAAAATACACAGATTGCCACCTGTGAAGACCACTCTGTCATGTTTGCTTAAACTTCACAATTAAGAAAATCCATTAAAACTACTGCGGAACAGTGAAAGGTTTGATAATCGTGTGATCCAGGTTTCAAATTATCTTTCTCTAGTATGACATTAAACAATACAAGTACAAGTACAACAGACAGTAGCTGTCACTGTCAGGAATGTATGCAAATGCTTTACAACATCAAGGGTGAAAAAAAGCTCATCTAAACTGTCCAAAACAGCAGAAAAATAACAAACAGCTAATAACAGATAATCTAACCATGAAAAAGACCATTGAGACCATTTCAAATGACCAATATTCCAGGAAGCCGTTTTCATTTACAGTTTTCCATTTAACCGGGACCAAAAAAAACAAAAAAAACAAGTGAGCTTCCCAGCCTGGACTCAAATGAACAAGCACTCTCATTACTTCTAAATGGCTCTGGCTGAAGAAGAGAGCACAGCCAAAACCAAACTGACCTTCCACTTGATCTGAGTGCTACAGCCTGGATGGTCTCATCTACACTAATGCTTTCATCCAGACTTTGCTACATCTAGTTTCTACACAAGGGCAAAGCTTTCAAGGTAAAGAGGGAACACAGGTTACATTAGTTGAGCGTGAATGGCTTCCTAGTGCAAACAAGCTAGGAAGTAGCAGTGTTAAAGTTAAATTTAATCACTATTTGTCTAACGTTGGTCTTTCGGTACTCTCCTCTGCCATTTAATTAAGTTTTATTCAATTGAAAGCAACAGAGAGCTTTTGTTGTATTGCAATTTATTTCAGTATTTTGTAGCTTGTCCGTTTTTTGTAATGTTACCATCCTTTTCGGTGAAGGTATAAAGGAAATAGAGAGGCAAGATGCATGTTTCAATGGGGACCATTTTGGTTGGTTGCCTGTCACTACACCCACAGTAACACAAGTAAATGTTATTAATGGAGAGAAACAGAGGAACAAATCACTATGAGCTATAACTCAGAGAGTGTAAGATGTTCGTGGCACAAAGACAGGGACCTTGAAATTCCAATGACTCTCATGTATAAACATGAAAGACTGACAAGAAAACAAAAATGTAAGATTAATGATATATGATCACCAATCTCCAAAAATATAAGCATAAAAAACTACATAATCATGAATACATGCATAAAGTTGGGCACCCAAAAGTTACAGCTCTGACTTTGACACTGCTTTTTTTGTTTAATCCCCAAGCACACTCTAACCACCCCAGCCCTTACACCCACAAACACACCTAGCTACGTGTAGATGGACAAACAAAGTGTAAACAGTCCTCCTCATTATCTCCCAGTGGAGTCCAACCTAATCCATATTGTCTGTTCTTTGAGACCACACTTCTCATTTCCTCTCCCGATCGAAGTTGACACACACGGCTGATGAAGAACCAGGAGAAATGGCAGGGAGCACACAAAGACGTAAAGTCTCCAGGACTGCATGCGTTTCATATTGGAAGGACAACAATAGTATCTAAATTAGATTACCATCAGGTTGGTGCTAAGTCACAGATAATTAAATTATTGTTAGAGGTCTAAAGAGTGTCAAAAGGCTCCTCTTGAGATATTAAATGTACCAGGTCATCTCAGTCATCCTGCTGTCATAGACAAATGGACACACAGAGCAAAAGTCGATTGACGTGGAATCAGTCTTCCTCTGGATGATGCCAAGGACCACTAAATGGGAAAAATGAGTCCAAAATAAAAAGTCCATCCTATGTTCACTGTGGTTTTCCTGTTTTGCTTTGTTTTGTTTGTTTTCTTAGTTTGAATTGAAAATACTGTTATTAATATTCTGTTTTTTATTGGGAAAAAAAACCCCATCCTCACTTGAAATCAGTTTTCTTAATCGTTTATTCAGATTTCATTTAGAATCTACGATGTAATATCAGTATTCACCTTGTTTACCACTATCATCCCATCAGAAAATAATGATGGAAGAAGCTGATGTTTATTTGTTATGCCCAGTAAATCCTGCAGTCTTTATATCTCTCATCCAGTAAGAGAAATTTGTATTATTACTGTTATTTGAGACACACCGAAACAAAGACTTGAAAAATAGAAGTTTTTTGATTGTTTTTGTTGTTTTGTTTTGTTTGTTTGTTTGGTTGGTTGGTTTTGTTTGGTTGGTTTTGTCTGTTTGTTTGTTTGTTTGTTTGGTTGGTTGGTTGGTTGGTTGGGGTTATAACAGCAAACACAATACACCAGCAGCCAGAGATCATACGTCCTCCAATCCACGAACACATGCACTGGCTATTAACTAGCTGTAATTTTAAACATAAGTATTGCAGTTAGCCCAGAAGCTCAAGAATCACTAAAACCTTAAGAAATATCATTGGATTAGGGTCATGACTTTGGTGCATGAAGACGGAAGCTATATGAAGTAGATCTAGATGCAGGAGTTGTAAAGGAAAATAAACTTTCAGTGAGGTGGTCAGTGAGGATGTGAATGAGAACATAAACCTCCAAGAGCAAGCCACACACTGCTGTTTATGCTATTAAGCTCTTAAGTGTTGCCTGCTAGTCTGCAGTACTATAAAATATAGTGTGCAATATTCAAGACCATTGTTCTCTACAAGTGGTACATTGGTTGGAGTTTCCATAGCAACAAGCATTGACTTTAAATTGAAGTGAGCATAGGGAAAACTAGGTGTGTACGCATCCAAATACAAACACACACACACACAACCTCAAAGTGTTAAATGCTCACACACGTATACTCATGAAGGCAACTTAAAACAATCAGCAAGCAGCACAACTGGAAACAAGCTACATGGTAGCCTATTACACTGAGGTCAGACAAGATTCAGTAGGCAACAGAAGAAGTAAGGCAGACAAGGCTGGAGAGAACATCCCTGACAGAAAACAAGACGTTCCTCTTAAATGGTTCAGGATCAGTGGACTGAGACCTGTGCTTCTCAAGTCTGCTCACTGTATGTGTATGTCTGCAGGAGCTGACGTGACTGCTTTTAAAATGTAGCAGCCCTCTACGGCAGGTGTGAAATTGTTTGTGTGTGTATGGGTGTGTTTAGCCATGACTTGTCTACGTTTAAAGCAGCAGAGTATCTGTTTTCATGGTCTAAAGCAGGTGTGTCTGCAGTCCTAGCCGCTACTATGTTTCACACCTGGTTGACTGTCTGACTATGAACACTATGGGACTGCATTCTAAACACACTGACTGTTGCCTTTACTGTCAGCTCTAAGTATAACTTAAGGATCCACTCTATGCAATAACAAAAGTGAATGCTGACTATAATACAGTGAATATTAGTGTAATTAATATAATGTTGGGTGCTTCCCAAAACTCGGATGGTAACAGAATGGTAACATTACAAAAAACAGACAAGCTACAAAACCCTGAAGCTACCGCACCAACAGGAATAGCTTTTACCAATCATTAGGGAGGGTGGCCACATTTTATTCAACACCTTAAAAATTGAGGCTAGAAAAATATTATGACTACAGAAGAATAAACAATGGGATAAATGATGGGAATGCAAGTGGGAGTCTTTTTAAGGTAAACAACAGTAGCTGCACATTGTTTTTTACACTGACCATTTTGGCATCTAGTTCTAATGCTACTTACCATCCCTATCAGGCAAACATTATCATTTCAAAAGGACTGCTTTCATCTTTCCACATAACAGCTTATAGTTCCCCTTTTATGCCCATCTACTGTCTGAAACTCCCTTCCCCTCTACATTTGCTATTTAACCCTTTAAAGCCTGAAATATGATCCAATTTTCTGAAAATAGAGTTTATTAAATCATCTGAAAAATTTTTTTTTTAATCATTACATTTTAATTTCCATATATGACTTTTAATTTCTATTGTATGTGCTAAATATGGCTTTTTTTTAATTGCTTGAAAATGTATTGTGCAATTTTTGTGCAGTTTAAGGGATTAATATTAACCTTCAGCTTCGTATTTTCTGATCTGTAGCAAATCTCTTTCGTCAGTTATTCTTCAGCAGTGAATTACGCCATTACTTTACCTTGGCTGGCTCTCCTGGGCCAGGTTTTCTCCCCTTTGGTAAGCATGGTCTGCTATCTGAGTGGTAGACCTCTTCACAATCTGTTTCAGCTCAGGTTCCAGCCGCTCCATTATGGCTTTAATGGTCTCTGGAAGCTTCTTCAACTTGGCCAGAGCCTAAAGAAAATGAACAATATGCCAATATTTTTACTTCAACCAAATGACAGAACAAAACATTAAGTTTACAATTAATAGCATGAGTCACGTGTGTGCACATGAATGTACCCTGATAAGGATGCCCATGAACTCAGCACTGTTCTCCTCTGGGTCCCCCTCAGTAAGGTCTGACTGGTTTAAGTCCCGAATATCTTGCTGCAGTTCATGCACTAAAAGAGGTATACGCATACAGACACACTTGTTACCATATAGTGTACATTATTATATTTGTACAAGCACACAGATCCAATTATTTCAGTGATAGATAAATGTACAAAAATAATCAAGAACAACAAATAAATTCAGTTTTACACCACTTCGTTATCTTTTAAGAACACACAACTGCACCTAACCCCACCCTAATCCCCTTTTCATCTGACTTAGTAGCCAAATTGAGAAAGGCAGTATCGAGTGATGCTCTAATTTCCATTAGATGGGGCCTCCCAATTTCCCATCAAAGCACGTTAAGAGAGTTAATGTTTATGGTAAGTTAATGGACTTTGGGTGTATTTCCTCTTTTCAGCCATTGCAACTGTAGGTTGTGTAATAATTATGACAATTATCATCTACAAATGAGGTGCTCTAATGCTATTAGACAAAATGGCAAGCTAGGGCATTGATGGAAGCCCGTTGCTGTGTCGTGACCACAGTTGTTAACATGACGGTATATAAGCACTTACTGCCTGCTGGCAGCTAATTGCCAGTGTTCTCTTTGCATAATATTGAGAAAATTGTGGTTTAGCTATTACTTAGAGGCCTACAGCGTGGGAGACTTGAGCAGATATTTAATATGTATTAGTGGTAATTTGTACATTTGCGTATTTATGTTTTTTGAGGTCATGACATACACATGCATGCTGATAAGCTGGGCAGAGTAAATAACAGTAGGTGGAGTAAATGACATGATTTAAATGGTAGATGGCTACCTAGGAAATGCTAAACATGCAAAAGAAGAAGAAGAGACAAAGACTGAGAATGACTGAAAGAACCGCTTTATAAAACAACTGCTGAATGGCACAGAGATGTTGAATGTACCATACCTTTCAGGGAAACCTTGCCCACAGATGGTAATTATATGCTAATGTTGTTGTTAATCTGTCAGTTGATGCAGCAACGAGATAAAAATGCCTTTGGTATGTACAGTATGGTGCATTGTTGCCTGGTATCCACAGAGCTAAAAACAACACGATGAGTTGCTAACTCAGAATGCCAAGAGTGGGTGTTGGAGAGGAAAAAAAGTGCCAGGCTTAATATAAAAACTCAGAAACACCAAGGGAACACCAAGTTATTGCTGGATTAACTTTTTTCATTATCTTCTTGTTTGCGTTCCTCTGTGCTCTGCCTGGAAGGAATGTGGCTCTGACTATACGCCCCTACAACCAAGAGAGGATTCATACATTTCTGAATACAGTCTACATTATCCGTCTCTGTTACGGCGCTGGTTAGCAGTTTGAGGGTAATAAATGCTGCTCCCTGCTGTGAAGGCACACACACTGGGTGACTAATGGTACAGGTAGGGGGGCAAGATGATTATAATGTTAGCGAGAGAGATATATGTTGTGATCATAGCTGAAGAAATGTGGGTGTGAGCCGTGTATCTCTGCAACAAGACATTTGTGACATATTTAGTCCTTTGTATCAAAGTATGGATCAGTGGTTTCTGTGTGCATTCAGTGTGTACGTATCCATAATGACATGCAAATGGATGTAATTCAAAGCAACACTAATGACTTCATTATCACTAAGAATATCAGCATAGTGAAAATAGCATAGCAGGATAAAATTCACACGCAGTGTTTTTTGATGAAACCAATAAAACTGCCAGTTGATGTCTTCCTTTCTCTGCTTTTTCTAATGCGTTCAGTTTTAATCGAGGGAAAGCATATGATTTATGGTTTTTCATGAAACTGGGTTCTACCCACGACTTTGTTTTCAATATATCTTTTCAGCCACCACCCTTTATTTTTTTTCCATTAGTGCCTCTTCTTCCCTTCCTTATTATGATCTTAAGATCATACCACTGCTGGATCCAGGTGTGCTAAACTGAGATGAATCCAAAAGCTTGCGTGGGGTAGACAGGCTGCCGACATCTAACACAGGTATTGGAGATGCATCTTTGGCCATGGAGCTGTGAAGAGGAAATAAAACACCAAAAACCAAATCCAGGCATTAAATGGGTCTCACATAAATATGTGACAAAGACACAAAAAGTTTAGTACGTGCAAAGAGAAATACAAATGCTAAACCTCCTCTTCCCTAATGAAAACAATCTACTGCTAAAACCAAAAGCCTTGCATCTCTGGGTGGGATTGGTGCTGCTTCCCAATGAGTCATTTATCAACCCTTAAACCGGAGGTGGAAGCAATCCAGGTCCTTTAAGTCGAACAGTATAAACACAGGCTGCCTGCTAAATGGGTGGGGTGTATGGAGGCTGGCTTGTTGTTAGAGGCGACCTAATACAGGAAGGCCAGGACCTGTCACTTGCTGACCCTCAGTAATAAATCACTGTACCACACCAACCCACTGCCACCATAATTATTGCACCTCACACACACACAGAATCCCTACCATTGAACGCCACAGCATCAACCGTGTGTTCAAAGCCATTGTTTTGCATTATACCTAATAAGCTGTCACAAAGGAAGAACTTAAATTATTCTCCTTGCTGCTGCAAAACCTACCATCTCATTCATGTGATCAGTGGTGTTCAAAGAGAAACTGTATATGTTGTCATACTTTCAGTAATTGGCAATGGACATTGTTTCCCAGGTTTAAAACTTGGTTTGTTCCCTGGAAACCAAACAGTACAATATATATATCTCTGATGTCCTTACAGAGGTACCCATAATGACTGCAGAACACCTAATTAGTTACGAGTAAATTACTGCTGTTTGGCTCCAACAATAAACATTTGCAATGCTTCTCATTCTTTTGGATCTTCCTAGCACCCTGTACAAACAATGAAGCAGAGCAACAAGTTATATGAGGTCTAATTGTTTTTTTGTCTGTAATGGTCTTGGTTTCCATGCAGTAAATAATTGGCAAGTTGTTCTTGGTTGTAGCAGCAATAGGATAACTTATAATGAAGGCACATCAGTATGATTTCAACTTTGAAAAGTTTAGAAAAACACACTGTAAAGGCTACATTTCTGTTGACTACTTAACAGGCGAGTAATAAAGGCTTTCGGTGCCTTGGACATTTTCCAGCGTTTCATTCTAACACTGTAATGATATGTGTAACATTCTTCTGCATGGGCAGCTATATTGGAGCAAGTATATGAACACCAATGTTTATCATGCAAATGAAATGAAAAGCTGTTACATTTTTGACCACAAGTCAAGCAACTGTACTAAATGTAAGGCCTTGCACTCATGAATTAACAATAATAAAACAGTCCAATTTCTGTTCAAACAGAACATGGCCCTTACCCTGGAAGCCTAGCAGCATTTTTGTCCCTGTTTTTGTGCCCCAGGCGACTTGTGGACTTGATGTACAGATGGCGGTGCAGCTCATCAATGAGCACCAAGTGTATGTTGAGCTTCTTGGTGTGGAGCTCCAGGCGCAGGTCTCCAAGGCCCTCTACTTGCAACAAGGGGCCTTCTAAGGACTCCACAGCTGTTACCTACATATAACAGATTACAGCCAAGAACCAGTCAGACAACCTCTACCAAAAGATAGCTGAGTCTGGTATCAATGTTTTGTACTTGAAAGAAGGTGGCAGAAAAGACAAGTCAAAAGTGGGGGCAGAAAAGAAATGACAGAAGCATAAGTATCCCCTCATGTTTCTACAAAACTACACACTCAAATTATAGGCAAATTGCCAACAGAAATTTTTACTGGGAAATTGAATCAACCCACTAGCTTGTGGCGATCGCTCCTTGGTAAGAAGCATCTGTCCAGACTTGTTGAGAGGGCAACATTATTGTAATAGCAGTCCAATTGTCCTGTCAGGTTAGGAAGTCTTTGAAATAAATGACACTTAATCTCAGAGAAACTTCCTCGGAAGGAGGAAGCAATAGTGAAGCTGGTGAATAAGTGTAATCATTTCTTTTCATTTATATATTTAATTGAGGATGATTTTTTTGTATCCTCCAAAAAATAAATAAACAAGTAAATAAAGTATCACCATGTGCTCCTGATTCATGACCTATATTTAGCAAATGTCATGCTTTTTCCAACCTGCTCTCATAGTTCATGAACAACAGTTATGTTTTCATGATTAAATATGCTGGTTTACATGTGTGTTAACCCATTTTATGTGCATATCTGAGTGCATTTCAGGGGCAGCAACAGCCAAATTCACTGTCGATAATATTTGATTGGCCAGGGCAGGACAGAAGGGAATGGAATGGGGAGAGCTGAGCAGACTACAGGGCAGGGAGCATGGGTCAAGTATGTGTTGATGCAAATGAGAGTCACATTAGTGAGAAGATGAGCTAATGCACTGCGTGATCAGCCTGCTTTGGCTTAATATAATGTCTGATTATCTGTGTGTGTAATTGTATGACTGTAAATCATTTAACATTTATGTGTTTGTGTGAGAGTGAGAGTCAGGGGTGGGGATAGGGGTAGCGGTGGTGGGGATCTCATTATCATTGGGCTGGGATGACAGAGGAAGCCTGGTTAACATCATTACATTAGGGGGCTAGGCCTGTCACCATAATGAAGAATATGAAGCCTCTTGTGAATTTGCTAAGAAGCCAAAGGAATGGCAAAGACGGAGAGGAGAGGAGAGGAGAGGAGAGGAGAGGAGAGGAGAGGAGAGGAGAGGAGAGGAGAGGAGAGGAGAGGAGAGGAGAGGAGAGGAGAGGAGAGGAGAGGAGAGGAGAGGAGAGGAGAGGAGAGGAGAGGAGAGGAGAGGAGAGGAGAGGAGAGGAGAGGAGAGGAGAGGAGAGGAGAGGAGAGGAGAGGATTTCTACAACCAAAGTCAGTCTGGTTTTTAACCAACCCCATGGGATCTAAGGCTGCCATTCAATAGTACACACAGAGCATAGTCTGAATTCTAATTGTCAACCCTTAGAGATAAGCCTCAAACAAAACCCAGGCACACACAATGTTGAAGAGAATGAGCTATGGTAGAATAGTGAGAGAGACAGAGAAATTATCCCCTAAAAATCATCTCCCCTCCACCATCACACAGGATCTTCCAAGTACCACAACAAGACAAGACGTGAGGAGGCATCTGGAGAAGTAACAACAAAACACAGATGTATACAGATGTATATATCCTGTGAAGGCACTTTGACAACCACAAACTGTAATATTTGTGGGGGGGAGTCTCATTAAATACCATAATTCTGCTTTTTTTATGCACAAGTAATTACTTTAACAAAAACAAATATAATCCCACTAATGTAGGCTACAAAAGGGGTGATATCAAGATAAGGAGAAGATGGTAGAAATCTAAAGGACCGTGACTTCATATCCACTTATCTCTTAAACAGCAAATATATAGCCTCAAAAAGGCTGATATTCAAGGCAAAGCATCTACACCCTACATTTCAATGCATTTGAGTCAATTGACAATTCCCCTATTTTTTTTTATATATTGTGCATAATTCATCGAAATATTTTTTATATCAAATACATTAGATAGGCTCCAATACTTTCCTTGCATCTCCTCTTCACATCCTGGGAGGGGCTCGGACATGTGGAAGAGACTTAAGCGAAAGATGGAGTCACATTAGTATAATTATGAGCACCCTTTTAAAGAGGGTAAAAATAAGGTAAGATTAAGTTAATTCCTACAGACTCTACTCCTGGTGCAGTACACGGTGTGATCAATACACAACGATTAGTGTACACTGATTTAAACTTTTTTATTTCCCCTTTGAGACCATCTTCTCTGGCTGTCCACACCTAAATTTCAAAAAGTTTACTCGGGAAGAGGGATGTGTTTCTGGCTACCATCCAGGAGTTTTCAGAAATTTTTATCTCAAGAGTACGTAGTTTCCAAGTACAAAAGCGATCAGATCAGAGATCAGATCTATGACCAGGGTCATGCTTGCTCATGTTTTCAACACTCAAGTGGTTGTGGACCTCAGGCATCTGAGGTAGAACATCTGGGGTTAAAGACATGACTTGCGGTGCATGCTACAGTTTGTGAGTATGGCTAAAAGAATTGCACACAATCTTCACTTAACAGCTTCCCTAGTTGACAGAATTGCTTTCCTTTGAGTTTCTCTTCTTCTAAAAAAATAAAAATTAAGTTGAAGGAACACTATTTTAAAACACTGGACGGGATCCATTGTGCATCAGCAGAGCCATGTTTGCGAGCCTTCCACTGAGAAGTTGTGCAAATCTATATAACTCCACACCAAAAATCCACAAAGTTGACCTTGATGCCCAAATCTATCTCAGGTATGAGTTTTCAATCACTACTCCATTAACTTTTTGACCAATATTTTTTAACAGTTGAGCACTGATAAGCATTATATTCACAGACAACAAGAGTTAGATGATTGTCAGATGGTTAGAAATAACAGGATAGTTCTTATGTAAGACTTACTCATTGTCTATTGATCTTAAAAATAAGCTGTCTGCCGGCCTATCACCTTGTGCTGAGATTGCTGTTTGACATCTAGGTGTCCAGTATCTAAAAACATAATTTCATTTTAGCTTACACGGTGCATTTATTTCATCATGTCAATAATAAATCATGTAAAATTAATTTAAAGTTCGGTGGAATCATTCAAATAGGTTATTTCAAGGTAATGCCATCATTTTATAAACATTAGTAATGTCCTTGGCCAGAGTCTTGTTTACTTAAAGTGGACTGTTCATACATAATTCATCCCTGAACTGCATAAATATGTCAACCGAGCCAATGGTAAGAGTGCATCCAACACCATTTTGATATGTAAAAGCAAATAAAATGCCATCATCCTGATCAAGTAGATCACATTTGACAAGAGACGAGACAGACGCAAAGCATCCAACTGACTGTGAACTTTCCACAACCTTTTTAAAACATGCTGTACTGACTGAGCACAGGCTGAATGAAGTTCCACTTCTTTCCACCCCCACAAAGAGGATTTTTCATGGTCCTATGGGTGCACCATCATTCTTCTTTTTTCCTCCTCCTCAGATAACCCCATTCTAGCAAACTAATTATTACCAAAGTCTGGAGGCAGACGTGCGGGGGTGACAGAGGAAGGCAGAGAGAAAAAGGAAAGAAAGGTAAGAAACAGAGAGATCACAGAGCTTGGTCGTTTAGTCCTCAATGCCATCTTTCAGCTCCCCTGCCATGCATACTGCAAAACATACATCAAAAGACATGCGTACACGCAAACATACACACCTGCAGCGCCCTAACTGATGTGGGCTACACCCACTGGACTGTTCAAGGCTAGAAAGAGGTTCTTTTAAGAGATGAGAGGTGCCAGGAAATCAATCTTCAGCAGCAGCACTTCATAAATACTGGTGTTTATGTGTGCATACTGTGCACACTATGGGTCCCTGCTTGATATGTCGATAGAAACAAGACAAAAATCTCTTCCCTTTTCCATTTCTCCCTTTTTCCATCCATAAAAAAACAAGCAAGATCAAACATGTTTTAAAAAAAGGACATATTTCCCACCAATCTTTCTGGGTTTTCCATTTTTAAACACTGTATATCTCACACATATTAAGGCACAAGATTACACTTCTACGAATCCCATCTTCAGCCATCACTCAACTCACCAGCATGTCTGTGGCATGAAGGTAGTGCTTGCTTGCCATGTAAGTTTCCAGACGTTGAGGGACCTGCTTGATGCTTTCGATCTCATCCAGCAACTGAAGAACATGCTTGTGCTCGATGCCTTCTATCCACAGCTTCCTCAACTCGTCTCTTTTACAGTGAAGCAGCATCTTACAAGACAGGAGGTTCTCCTTGACCTGTAGCACAGATTGAGATGTCCAGTGACACAGAACCATATTCTAAAACCCCATATAAGTAGGCATTTGATGACAGTGGGAATGGGAAAAAAAACAACTTTCTTTTAACAAGAAGAAAGCTCTGGCATAAACAGGTTAAGGGAGGGTTGCTAACTGCTTCAACAAGCTGGCGTAAGGGGAAAGAAAGCACAGAGAGACAATGCTTTTTTTTTTTACAGTGTTTAAATTAAATACTGCCTTAGACACTCATCAACAGACATACATTTTTATTAGGTGTAGGCGTCTTTGAAGAAGAAAAATGAGCGAGACACTTGCTTAACACAGTCATTATTTCTCTGTAGTTATTTTGTAATTTGTTACATAAGTGATCTGAATGTATTTACAATTAAGTTAAACACCTTTTACACCAACACAATTGTTTTCAACTGTGGCTAATCAACTCAGTGAATTTTAGGTTGAAATTAGGCAGCTAACCTGGGACCATACAGGAATTAGAATACATGAAAATTTTCATTAAATACACTTTTAATGGCAAAGCACAGGTATAATAACGTGCAATAATAAACAAAAATAATTACAATTTAACTCAATTTATTTATTATACAGAGTCCTCTTGGTGTGCAAGTCAATTTTTACAAATCTACAGGTGATTTTTCTCTGCATTATACTCTTGGTGAATCTCCACTAGCTGATCACACTGGCAGCTACTGCCCATAGGAGGTTCGGGGAAACTGAGTTTCTGTGCTGTTGGTACAGTGATTTCCCCAATCAAAATACCTACACTAATTCCCTAGAGTGATTCCCCACAATGACTGCTACAGCAATGATAGTGGGGAATGACATGGACCAGCAATAATATGGACCAGCTCAATAAGCTGTTACAGAGGGTTGCCACACTCATACTTCCAGGACCACACCTTGACTACACTGAAACCTCAGGACTTTTCAAGTGGACAAGGGAATTAATCTAAGCATTACAAAGAAATGTAGCGGAAATGCACTAGTTGTGATTGAAAAGTAGGGCTATCCTGGACATTTTACTGTAACATTTCTGTCGCCTGAATATTGAACTGCTAGCTGTTGAAATGCATCTGTATCATTCAGGAAATTTGTCATCACACTGTACCATCACAGCTAGAGTTTTGAATGGCCAACAATATATGGTTTGACTTATAAGGGAACTTGTTGCTTTGGCATGCTCTTGAAAGTGCTTGACATCAATTTTTGATGTTTTAATACAGATGGCGATTTTTTTCCAAACTTAAGCAGAAAAATCATACCACAGAGAAAAAGACAAGTAATGCTCATATTCACATCTTTGGGCATTTTAGAATCATAAATTTACTGAATATGTGTGTCTTTGGACTGTGGGAGCAAACTACAGCACCTGGAGAGGTGGAGGTGGAGGTCGAACTTAAACAGGTACACGAAGACCATGAAAGTTCAGTAGTTTAAAGACAGGACTATATCCACACATCTTGGTTGCATTAGATTACTCCAGAGAAAAAGCAGCACTGAGGCATTTAACATCATTCTGCTGATTGTAAGAATACTGACTTGAGCTAGATGCTGTTAAGTGGGCAATATTAGTCTTAGAAACTGCAAAAAAGATTAAAAAAAGATAATACTGACATAAGAAGTAGTTTTAATGAATAAAGAGATAAAGGAAAATGTATGAAAACAATATTTTGTTGTTAATAACAAAACTTGGTGCCACTATTCTGAAGTCTATCTAAAAAACATGAGTCTGTCTGTGTACATCCCTCTCCAATTTACTTGTTTGATCTTGTTGCGGGAGCTGGTGATGCGCTCTGTGATGCTCTGGTAGGTCCTGATGGCAGTGGTGAGTTCGGCATAATGCTGAACAATCAGCTCGTCTAAATCCCGATCACACGTCTCGAAAGCCTCCTCCAGACGACTCTTCTCCGTCTCCCTGTCCTGCACATCATCGCTACTGGATAGAGTCCTGCATCAAATAAAAAGGCAAGGAAGAAATATTTTAACCCACAAAGGGAATCTGGGGGAAGCATTGTTGTTTAAGAGAAGACAAAAGCATCCCTGAATTAAAAAATGGAAATTGTATTTGATATCCATTACAGTTGAAAAAAGGAAAATTAATGATATATCAGTAAGAGTATGGATTTTGTTATATGCAATTACGTTTGTGCTTTTCATACATTTTTTTAGGCAAGACTAAAACTATATATAAAGTAAAGAACACAGTTTCCTGTATTACAAAACTGTGGCGCTATTGGATAAAAATGAATAGATAAAATAGTGTGTTGCATGTGTAACAACGGTGGTTGCAACGACGATTGCGATGTGTGCCTTGTTTATCATGTTTATGTTTTTTCCTTCATTATGACCTGCAGAGAAAGTGTTGTGACTTCACAACAATTAGCAACTTATGGTAAGAGACATATAGAAAAGCCAGCCTACTAATAAACAGCACCTTGCTTTGCCACGATTGTTTCTCAATTTCTCGTCAATATTTATTAAGAAAACAGCCGCTTTCCAAATAATGGTGAATAAACTTTAGTCGTAAGTAACATTTAAAAAGAATCTTGGCTTAAGCAAAAAACAAAATAACTGCTATTAAGATTTGCCCATACACTAACTCAAATAAAATAGGTGAGGTTTAACTCTCTCCATTTATTTAGCAAAACAGGAAGGATGTAGCTAGCTACAATGTAGCCTTAGCATTAAAGGTAGCTGTCAAGCCATATCTGAGAGCAAATGCAAGCACAGTTCAAGGGTCTCTGACGTCTTACGCGCACATATAAAAAACTTAACATGTCTTACCTAATGACAGAGATGAGAAGACCAGAAGGGTCTTTGTTTTTGCTAACTGCACTCCTGTATCTCCCTGTATCAGCTGCCATTTTTCCAGCTGCGGCACTCAAACAGGAAGACAGAACCGCGAGGCTACACCGAGCGATTCTGGGAGTTGTAGTTTGAACCTAAAAGGTGTTTCTCAGTTCCTCTGTCTTCTCTTATCGCAAGCGAAACCTTTTTTATTCGGAACTATATTAATACCTGTTATAAAAATAAGCCCTGATTATTTTTGAGAAAAGATGTGGGTTTACTTCAGTACTCCAACTGAAGACCAGCTATTCAATAATGACCTTTGTAATAATCCTTTCTCAAATCTAATCTTCATCAAATCTCGAGACACTGTTTATGCTACTGTGTGGTGTGGTGATGATGAGGACTATATGATAGTATGCTTAATTTTTTTTCTCCTCATTTTTTAGCACAAAAAAAAGAAAACAATCTCAATGCAACATTTTCAGCTCAGTTCTCCTGAGACCTATAAAGAAAGGTTGGGAAAGGAAATAATGTGCGAGAGAGCGAGTGTCAGTGAGTTAATAGCTGACCCCTTTTAGAACATACAGTAGTGGATTTTGCAGGGCTCTCCTGCCCTGTATCTTTGACAATCTCTGCTGTACCAAAGAGACCGAGAAAGTGTATTGATCCTGAAGCAAAAGGAGGTCGATCCCCAGAAGCTTGGACCCTGATTGATGTGCTGGTGGACTGAAAAGATAACATTGTGTGTGATCTTTGTGTTTCTTCACAAAAGAAAAATGCAATTGCTGTGTCATGCAGGAAGCATTGTTTTTCTTTTGAAGGTGACTAGCTTCCCAGGTCCAAGTTAAAAATTTAGAAATTTCCAATCTTCTTCCCCTACCCCATCAGCCCTATCAAGTAATCTACTGGGTTTTATTTAGCCAGTAATGCAGACGCAAGGCTGTTTTCTTTCAATAAAAGCTAAGTAGTTGCTCTGATTTCCTGACCAAATAAAAGTGCAACAAGGCCATTCTAAATGCTGCATTAATGCACTGACTAATGTGTAATAAATACAACTTGGATAGCACTTAAAAAAAATGATACCACAGCATTTCCAAAACAAATTTTGGATTTTTAACACACAATCCATGTATGTGGTTCTTAAAGCAACACCAAATGATGCAAGCTAGACAAGCTATTTAGCAGAAACATACTGTTTTTGTGAGTAAATAATAATGTCCTTGGCTCAGTATCTTTTTAAATTGCATTTTTGGATCCTAATTACCAGATGAGTCACTGATAATGAATGATAATAGCTGTACTAATTATCCTGAGAAAAATTCAACGCAAAGATTAGAAGGCCGGTTGAACAGAGTAAGCTTATTTTCACATCTCAATTACACAACTTGGAATTTTCTAACAAAATGTCATCTCTTATTATGTGATTAAGAAGAAGATGGTTCTTTAGCTACCTGTTTCCATGGGAATGCGGAGGTGTAGGAGGGTGGGACAGGAAAACACTGAATCTATATTTCACCTCATGATTAATTTCAAGATTTCTCATCTTCAAACAAAACACGAGCTTCGCATCATCAAATCATCTGGTCTTTTCTGAGCAGACCACTCACCTCTGCAGAAATTAAACAAAGAGAAATTGAATAAAGATGGAACCCCAACTCCACTCAAACATCATAAGGTCAAGGTAAAGTATTAATACTGTGGGGGAAAAGGCAGCAATAATATAAAGGTTAGAAGAATAAAGAAACACGAACTTTTCTATTTGTGTTCACCTTTATATGTTGCTGGGATTGCCCTTGTGTTTTGGAGCTCATCTTGTAAGGGGAAAATTTGCTCTTTGATGCAGCATGTTTTTCAGTCAATAACAGCAACATTGCCCATTATCTTGGTGCACCGCTGCGAATTTTAAAGCAACAAATGTTAACTAGCTCACATAATTGCATAAACCAATGCAATGGTGCAAAAAACAAGGTGGGTAATTATGGAGATTCTGTTTACATCTAGCTGGTATTAACATATGAGACAACTAAAAGGACGATAGACATTGCATTTTCATTCTGCTGCATATGGTGAATGACTGAGCTATTAACAATAAATTAACCAGATAAGCAAGGATCATTATTGCTCTGCATTAAAGTCAATTGAAATGGTACTATTCCTTGCTACAATAATGCTGTGGCAGGAAAAGAAAATGTTGTATTCAGCTAAATCTGTTTCTATAAGCACTTCTTTCCACATAACCTGAGGCACTCCACAGCACGCCTTAAGGGTGCTGCTATACATTGTAAGTCTTTATTAATAATGTGTTTGTAGTAGGCTTGTTGTAGTGGTGAGAAATGCCTCCATGGGCAAGGACAAGACTAAATACATTCTAATACTGAGTCAAATCAAAGATGATCGAAAAGGTAGGTGTTATTTCGCTATGTGATATATTTTAAACCCATAGGAGCTACTAAAGTAGGTACAATAAGTCAAATCCACTGGGTTGATTTATGCCAAATGCCTCACAGCTCCAGATACCAATCATATCCCAATCTTGACCAAACAACCTTTATTTTCAGTGTTGGAAAACCACTTCATAGAGTCCGATGTGAAGTGATTCTGTCTTAAGATATTCCTCATAATATGAAGCGACTGATACCCTTTGATGTATATACACACACACACACACACACACACACACACACACATATATATATATATATATATATGTGTGTGTGTGTTCTTTCTTTTCCAGGGTGTGATCTTTGTAATACTGTCTGTCATGGTAAACTGTTTTATATTAAGAAAAAATGTATTTGATCAAGGTTTATTTGTGTAAAAGGGCTGAATGAACCCTCTGTGTATATCAAATTTCACAGTAATATCAGAGTATACACAGCCACGTTTGAATTCCCAAACAGATTTTCATTGATTTATGTTTGTACATCTGCGGCATACGCATTCCAGAAGACACAAAAACACCAAAATCGTCAGGAAACAGATTTATAAAGACTGTATTGCGTTATTGTGTGTATATAATATATCAGGTTTAGGGGATTCCTATGAGCTGTCATTCCTCATAATATCCTCTCTTCTGGAGGCATATCAGATTTCCAGCTATAATGTAATGTTCTCCAAGGCTGTATGAGTTGTTGAAATGGATATGATATGTAGTATTTGTCAAAAAGGAGCTATACAACATGTGAATGAATAATAATAATAAAAAACTTTTTTATTAACCCTAGCTGTTGATTTCATTATGCAGCAAATGCTCACCTAGAACCCAAAATTTGACATTTCAGCGTTTCCAGCATTTTTAATTCTAGCTGATTAAAACACACACACACACACACACACACACACACACACACACACACACACACACACACACACACACACACACCTTTTGTTTGTTTCTAAAGTCTGAAATGACCCCCAGAATACAATTAGATTTATAATACCTAATTAGAAATGATTGTGTGTTTTCTTTTTAATCTTTATTTGATAGGACAGTGGAGGGAAAACAGGAAAACTGTGAGAAAACCTATGGAAACACATCCTTCAGATGGATTTCAAAATTAGCCTTATAGCATATGCTCAACCTAGCGAGATGAACCGGTGCCCCCGTTGTACTCTTTTTTCAACTGTGGGATGACAGTCTTCAAGAGAAAATGTTGACTGCTTTTATTACATTAATGGAAACTAATTAGCCTACTTTGAGGTTTTCCCTGTCTATTCGGGGATGTTCAGAAAACAAATAGTTGTAAGGAAAATGAAAATTAACTACATTTATAAAAATACTACGATTGTTTACAAGATGTCCAAAACAAATCAAGGAAAGACAATAATATTTATGAGATTATGTTAAAGAAACACATGTTAGGTTAATTTGTAATTCTAAGCCTTGAGTGAGAGGTAAATAAAGTACTTAAAGTGTATAGAATTAAAGGCTGTATGAATGTATGTTTAAATGGGGCTTGTAGAAGAGATGGGCGGATCAATCCAACTATCGAAAGTATCAATACCAACCCTGGCACTTGTATTGGATCGATACCACTGCAATAGGATTATGCTTGTTTCTATCCTCTAAGTTCAATATGTAGCCAATTGTACTGTGTTAAATACATGTGTTTTTTAGAAATGAAAAAAAAAAACACCCCTTAAAATATGCACCATAAAAAACATCTGTATATTATGTGTTGACAGTCACATCTATTTTATTTATAGCCTACAGCACATTTAAACAACAGAAACCGACCCAAAATGCTTAGAGACAGGCACATTTACACTCAGGGCTCCAAACCCCCCCCCCCCCATGTTTCAAAAAACATTACAAGTTGAAAGGTATGTTTTGTTGTATTAACTAACGGTTGTGGAACGTAATCATGCACAGTAAATCACAATAATTCAGTAGTTCAAAATTTGAGAATTAATTATGATTCATCTTATAGATAATGACACACTGCTCTTTGCTATAGAAGCTGCCTCTATCGGTTAAAAGTACTGTTATGGTTATTTGCATATGCTGGCCTTGTCTTTACAGAATTTGCAGTACTAGCTTGTTGTCTAAGTGTTTTGAGTGGTTACTACGATTAGAAAGGGTCCATATGACGCTAATTTTGTGCTGTCAACTACTGACACAGTATGTTGTCCCAGATATATAAACACTACTACAGTTACAATATTAACAGCGACACAACTGACAGAGAATTATGACAGGCAGTGTTGCGCGTCACTATCCCGCGCTACCACGTGAAATCAATAACCAATGAAAGTCGCTGTTGCATGGCCGGATGACGCTTCTGTCCAATCAACTCGCGTGTTCTTCAAATACGTCGAGTTCAGGAAGCGCTAAGAATCCCAAGCAGTGGAGAAAGTGAAGCCATCTATACCTGGCTTGAAGTAAACTGTCCAAAAATAAAAGCAAATTGCACTTTTGTGTTATTACATGTGACACAGATAACTGACATTTGTTAACGAGCTGCCGTTTGACTATGGGAGCAAACAACAGCACCCGCCGCGTGTCATTTGAATCAGACGAGAACGACAATGTAACCGTGGTGAAGGGCATACGGGTAAGTGATATGATGGACCTTAGTTGAGCATGTGTTACATGGCTGCCTTAATCCAATGCTGTGTAATCCGAAAGCGTTCTGGAGTGGAAGTGCAGTCTTATGCTATCAACAGTGCTACGTGACTCAAATGACGCAGAGTCCTGGCAGCCTGGAAACTTTCATTTATTTTCATTCATTCATGAAGCATAGAAGAAGCAAATGTGTGGTTAGTAACCCCTGCAGTTGCTTTGAGATTTAGTCTGAATAAACTTTTTATGCCTTTTTCGGGATGTTGATGTCACTTGCCTCGTGCTCTCATGTCGGCTGCAAACTTATGGCTGTGTTGTGGATAATAATACCACTGATCAGCTGGTGATAAATATAGAGCAGAGCGGATCAGACTGTGGCTCTGTCTATTATTACTCAGTTGTTAAGCCAGCGTGCCGAGACTAGTGCTATTTTGGTGCTTATCTAAAAATAATAAACACAATGTGTAGCTTTCTATACCAGCAGCAACAACATAGTTAAGCATTTAAGGAATGTACTTATTTCTTATCTTACCAAGGGCTGCATGAGAAGATTGATACCATTTATACTTCAGTACTGAAAACTGAATCGCTGAGTATGAAAACTGAAAATCAGGAAAACCCATGCCAGTCTATCCACCCCAACAGTATAAAATATCCCTAAAATTCCCACTAAATACTCTATTAACTTTATATTGTGTTTGAGTGAAATATATAAATAAAGTGTGGTATTAATGAATACTTTATTGATCCCCGTGGGGAAATTCCTCTCTGCATTTAACCCATTCACCCAGTGAAGCAGTGGGCAGCCACTGGGCCCCCGGGGAGCAGTGTGTAGGGACGGTACCTTGCTCAGGGTAGCCCTTCAGTGGACTCAAACCCCTGACTTTCCGATCATGGGGCGACCACTCTACCTACTGAGCTATCCCCCCACTAGCTTTATGCCTTTATTGTGATATCATCTTAATTTTTCCTCTAAGTGTTCAACTTTTCTTCCACTCTCCTTTGCAGCTTTCTGAAAATGTCATTAAGCGTATGAAGGAACCTGCAGCTCCTCCAACACAACAACAACCTGCTACCACTCCACCACCCCCAGCAGCTCCAGCTTCTCCTCTTCAGCGGCCAGTGCCTCCCCTCTTTGAGCCCATCACCTCCTTTCCTCCTCCCCCTCCTCCTCTTGTTGAACCTGTTGCACCTCCAGCCCCTCCTCAGTCTGCCACAGAGTCTGTGGCTGCACCTCCACCTCCACCTCCTGTAGAAAAGGTAACAGCACCCACCATTGCTGACATAGTTCCCCCATCTTCATTTCCCCCAGCTGCTGCTGTTGCTGCCGCTGACGTTGTTGCTCCTGCTGTTGAGCCTGTAGCAACACCTTCTCCTGTTCCTGCCTCTGTTTCTGCTCCTGCCGATCCCCTGCTTCCTTCCCCCTGCCCTGCTCCAGCTGTAGTGGAAGTAGTCGCCCCGCTTGCTCCTCCTCCTCCTCCTCTCGTAGGTGAACAATCACCTCTTAAAAATGAATTCACTGCTTCCTCCCTTCCACTTGCTCAACCTGTTGCTCCTCCACATGTGGCTGAACCCTTTACTCCTTCATCTGTAGCTGAGCCTTTATCACCCCCTTTTCCTGCCAAGACTGAGCTGATCACCTCTCCTCCCCCTCTTACTGAATCCGAACCCCTCTCCTCCCATTCTGTTTTCGAGTCCGTCAACTTCATGCCACCACAGCCTGCCAAGCCATTTGTTGCACCTCCCTTGCCTGAATTTAATGCTCCTTGTGAACCAGTTGCCCCTCCTCCTCCTCAGCCCAAAGTTGAACCAGTGCCCAAGTCCAAACCAGTCCCACCACCTCCTGCTGCATCAGTTGGTGAGTTTTTATTCCAATTTTCTTTTAAAAAAAATCACTGCTGGTAATACAAAAATAAATATAAAAAGCATGCTATTATTATCAATGTCAAGAGTGACCAAAGAATGTGAGGAAGAAGGAAGCTGATGTGGTTTGATTAATTAAACTTAAACAGCTAGTTAATCCAAAGATCAGACACGTGTTCCAGTTTTTATAGATTTATGCAGTTGTAATCTTTTGACCTATGAAGCAGCAACACAAACTTCATTCTCCTCCCTCTTACAACCGATGGAAGTGTAGTTATAACAAAACAAAAAAATCAATTGTTTTTGGGAGTGACTCATTTTATTATGACATGTACGGGACGCTCTTTACCTGTATGCTTAACTGCAAAGCCAAGGCTATGTGAGATCAGCTGTCCAGCTACAGTGAATTTTAATGATGTTTATTGTGTGGGTGTTTACTTTAAGCCACCTTAAGCTTTTTGCCTCCCAACTTTTCATGCAGATTGTAATCAGTCTTAATTTAAAAAATGGGCCCCACAGTAGCCTCGGTCATATTGTGATTCATTGCCATCCCCTAACTGTTAATGAAATGATTAATTCTAACTTGTACTAATGCTAATAAATTGATGCTGTAATTAGTGGGCAATGATTCTGCCTCGTCACTGTGAAGCTCAGGCTGTCATAATACCTCTTTTACCTTTGTGCAGTTTGGAAGTAAAATAGTGAGGCTAAACTCGTGCTTTTTACTCATGTGGCTGTTATTAATAATTCTATATGAATAATGGATCAATTGACACTTTATTTGAAAGAGGGACCTCCTAGTCAACTTTTAAGAAGCCACAGAGAATAATCATTTTCCCTTTACTCTACCATTTTTCACGTCTATGTTTTGGTATTCTGGTTCATTCTCACCACTATCATCTGTGACTTTTTTAGCAGAGAAAACTTTCAAGGCCCTCCGTGTTCAGGAACAAGAGACTGCTGAAAATTGTCACATGTTAGTGAACATATTGTAACATAGCTTCTTAAAACTCACAGTATGAAAAATGTGTGTGTACTGTCTCACACACGGAGCTAAAAGCTGACACTCTTTCCACTTTTCTTTCACTCAAAGTAAAGTTTTAGCCTTATTGTCTTGCTAGTGTGGGCGCACGGCCCTTATCCCTTGACATTTGTGGCGGAGGACATTTGAATGTTACTTGTTCATTACGCAGAGCAGAACGAGCCGTAGGTGCAGATTCTTTCGAGGTTGGCATCCAGGGTGTGGGCAGGCTTCCCCATCCTTGACTGTGCTCAATCAGTAAGGTAATTAAAAAAGGCCAACTTATGCCACGCCACACTGACTCCAGTGATTAAAACGACACCTCCGCAGTTTCACACAACAAACCTCCAGGCCTCATTAAGGGAAGAAGGTGGTTGGAGAGTGTGTATGTGTGTTACATTTCTTTACTTTGCAACTGGGCTTCCATGGTATGACACAGAATTTTGTTTAACTACATAAGTAACATAAATGGACAATGTGTAATTGCCACCGTCAGTCTTTTGGGTTTATTGTGGTTTAGTGGCATTTACAGTACCGCGCAAAAGTCTTGAGTCACCCCTCATTTCTTTACATTTTGCTGTTTGGACTTTTTGGAGCCAATTTCCAGAATATTTTTTAAGCAACTGACCTATAAATCATTCAAGCATAAGAAATGCACCTAACTCCGTGTTGCGTCTACACATAAAAGACAAATCCCCAGTTTTAAATTGTTTCTTAGACACTTTGTTACTAGCAGCTTGTCACAAAAACACATTTTTCCCCATTTCTTTAGATGATTCGTCAAATGATACCAAATATAACACTGGATTTGGTGTGCATGGTATGGTTTAACCCCACCACCACCAAACAAAATAATAAAAAAAAAAAACAAAGAAACTTGTCAATGGAGGATAAAAGAGGCCGGCCTAAAAAAAAGTAGCAGATGAACAGTATCTGTAACTCTTGTCCTCAAGAAATAGAAAAAGAAACAGCAAAGACCTGGAACAGAATCTGAGAAATGCACCTGGCACTTCAACTGATCTACTGTTCACTGAACCCTCATCAGAAATGGCCACAGTGGCATGTATTCAAGCGGTCAGGGGAGAGATAAAAAAGTGAGTGTCTATAGCCATCTGTAAAACACGGTGGAGGATCTGTCATGGTTTGGAGCTGGGGATTTTGTAACAATTTATGATCACAGAACAGAATCGTACGATTTAGATGCACCATGCGATAGCACCTGGAAAACGTCTGACATTAGTTACACTAAATTAACTGCCCCTCTCCTGGAATCTTCTCCATGCTCTTGAGAATGTGCTGGGATACACAGCAAACCTTCTGGCAATGGCACGTAATGATGTGCCATCCTGGAGGAGTTGGACTGAATGTGCAACTTCTGTAGGGTCCATGTGTCTTCTCATGATACCAGTAGTAAAACAGACTCTTACCAAATGCAAAACTAGTGATAAAATAGCCAGAAAAGATGAGGAGGGAAACAATGTCAGTGGCTCCATCTGTAAAAGCATTCCTGTTTTGGGGGTTGGCTCAGTGTTGCCCCTCTTGTGGACCTGTTGCTAATTCCACTAACACCAAAACAGCTGATTAATAACCCCTTCTGCTACCTAACAGACCAGATCAGAAGTGTAACTGACTTCATGCAATACACTGACGAAAGATTGTACCTTTAATAATTTGAGCATTGTATATTATCTGTAGTCTCGATCAAAGATCACAGTTGAAAGAATGGTTTCACATCCCTGGTTAACTAGTATTAGTCTAGATGTTGTTTTCATCTATAACTGTGAGCTGTAGATGGCTTTGAAGTAAATAATTGTTAATAATCTTAAACTGCGGTTCAGTGGAGAAAGGTTTTCATCACTACTTGATCTGCAAACCTGAAACTTTAAAGTTGCCCCTCTAAAGTCGTTGTAGTAATTAAATGATCAATGTAATTTAAAGAAAAAGGCAGTTAGCAAGTCCTGCAGTCCTGAAGTTATTGTTGTCGTCTAATTTTAGAGCCAGTCATGCCCAGACTAACAATTTCCTGCATGTGGATTTTGCCTTTAAAACATACAACACTGATGTGCTTTCTACTGTTCTTTTGTAGAGTTGTGCTGCTTTTGTACCATCTCACTCTGTTTCTTCTAGGCTCAGCCTATGATGTTGAAATCGGGGCTCTGTAGGTACAAAACCATCTGTTGCAGAAGATAGGCTGCAGATAGTGTCGTTATTTATGATGCTAGCAGGATGTTTTCGTTCTTTATCGTGGTGCAGAATGAATTTGGAATTGATCAGATGCTTCTCTGATGTTGCTACATAACAAGGACAAAGTAAAACTTCTTTAGTACACTCGAGAGTTCCAGCACAATCCGAAAGTTTCCCGCAGTGCTGCATGTTCCAAGCAGCTTCCACATTGTTAGTCCAGGCTTTGATTCCCGTCGGCCTGAAGTCACAGCAAATGGCTTGGAAAAGAGCGGTTTAGTGCATTTTCTTTTATTTTTATTATCAAGATGAATAAAGTTATAACTCCATTGTTTGCTCTAATTAGTTTTTAGATTGAAAGATACATAAAACAATAACTTAACTTGTATGAAGCGTTGCTGTCTACTGTTTTCACAGTGGTCACCTGTCTGTTCTGGGACATTAATTTATCATTTCTGATGTCTTTCCATTTCCTTTCATTGCTCATTAAGTCTATAAATACTAATGTGAAGTCTGATAAGAAGCACAGATCTCTTGGGACCGATAGAATATAGTCCTTATGCACACAGTGCAAAATAGTGTTTGTTTTGGCTGTATTAACATTTTTTTAATCAATGTATGTGGCTGCCTCCTGCAGGGCGTATTAGTCATACAACAGCAATGTGCGTCGACCTCTTTGCAAGGTCACCACGAGGTACCGAGTTTACAGAAGTATTAAAAGAGTCGAGAGGGGGAAAAAAAAAAGCTAACTTGGGATGATTGATCAGGCACGCTCTTTTTAAGGAATAAGAAAAAAAAAAACAGTATGATGAATGTGAATCTTGTTAAAAATGTTGCAAAGTTCAGCCCAATCCTCAAAGGGGTGTGACCTTAATGAGGCGGACATTGATTATGCGCGTCCATGAGAGTTGGGTATCGAGTGAAGCGCTCAGCAGGTCGGCTGTCTCTAAATCATGGCCTGAGTCAGTATGTGTGCGCTGATTACACTGTAGTCAAGGTTGAACCTCCTACACCTTCTCCATTGTGCTATAAATATTCATGTGCCAGAGCCCACACACTGCTCTGGACTAATAGCCTGCTTAAAGATATCTCCCAGGTGAGGCAAGGAGAATTTGGTTTAGGGGGATTACCATATACGTTTGTGCATAAATGTTATGTTTTTCTTGTTGTCTCTTAAAAACGATCACTTAGATTGTGTCTCATTGCACAAGATTTTGTTAACAGGAGTAAAAGAGAAAATGAGATGATCCGACTTTCACCCGATTGCCGGGGCTGCTAGTTTCCTCTCCGCGTTTTCTTTTCTCCTCCTCCCTTTTCCCTATTTGTATATAGTGAAAGGTGCACAGTGATTCGACTAAGCGCGAGGTAGAAACGTGAGGAAGTGGTAATGTTACAGATTATGCCCTCCACGCGGGTCCTGGGGTTAATGAAACTTCTGATGAGAAACGCAATTTGCCTTCGTCTATTATCTCCACTGCCAATAGCCCCGCGCTCCACCGCCTCGCGTCGTCCTCTTTCGGTTTTTCCACAGGGTTTAGTGATTGGTGGAAATGGGAAGGAGGGGGACACGTCTAAAAAGATGATGAGTTTTTAATCTTTTTAACATTTACATGTCCTACTCAGGATTGACACGGGCTCTGTCGATCTGGAATTGTCTCTGACCCCAGCCAGCCTCCCTCAAGGACCCCAGACAGTGTTTATCATATCAGAACCTGTTCTCCTGCCGACCCCGCTAGCAATCTGAAGCTTCTTTCTGTAGGGCTGGAGAGTTGCTTAAGAATGCCTGAACTTGGAGGACTTTTAAAATCTTCATAGTGCACTACTACAGGGTATATATATTCAGTATAAATGTAAGATATTCTAAAGGGCAGTTGATGCTGAAACGGAAGCCTTACCTTTAAAGTTCACAAAGACAGAGCGTGACCTGCGACTTTAGCTGCCAGTTTTGATATCCAGTCAAATCCAGCACAAGGATAAACATGTTTTAAATTAAGTATTAAAATAAAGTATTTTGCATTGTTGACTCGCTGTTTTAATACAAGAGGAATTCCCATAGGTGATTTAAGAAGATGATAAAACGCTTGCATTTTAGGTATGATGGTGTCCTGTATCCAATCAATATACAGGGAGTGTTTCTTATTTATTTTTATTTGTTTAGATGCTCGAATATTTACAGTACTGTGCAAAAGTCTTCAGCCTGTACTATGGCTGTCAAGCTGTGTTATTGTTGGCATTTTCTGTAGTTCAGCTAAAGGAATGGGAACAGATGATGTGTTTTTTGTGACAGGCTGCTAAGTGCCTAAAGATACAATTTAAAATGTGTTCTTTGCAAAGTTGTCTGTTACATGCGGGCACAGCACTGGCTCATTCCTTGAGTTAGATACCTTTCCTGCGGTCACTTTACCGTGTAGAGTATATTTGTTTTTTTCTTTTGTTCTGTTTTATTAAAATAAAGCAGCTCCTGAAAACATTGTCATGTGAAGATTCTCTGTGGGTTCATCATATTTAATCAGTTATTTGGTTTGTTGTTGACAGAAAAATATTGAGCAGGTCAGCGAACTTTAAGGTATAAACTGTTGATTTCTATTAGGAGTCAGAGTCACAGAGTAACTGTCTACAGTCTGCAAAGTCAAAGATGACAAACTGTGCGGTCGTCTTTGTTGACCACATCACAGCATTAAGGTAAACAGAATGAATGGCTAGCCTGACATTACAGTAAATATGATATTGATGAGAAATATTAATATTGATCGCTGAGTTGCTGGTCTCTCGTGGTCAGTAATTTCCCATGTAACTCGAGTGTACATTTGCATTTTCACAGGATTTTTTGTGGGTAATCTGAGTCTATTTCATAATAAATCACAACATCACAGCATATTTCGCACCGTATTTCAATACCTGTCGTAAAACATAATTAATACGGGTTACTTGGAAAGCCTATGGCAGAGCCTCTGTGAGGATTTCAGACCTACAGGTTTGTCTCTCCTCTGCTGGTCTTAACAGAGTTGTAATTAGACTCTCCTCCGCAGTGAGATCAATGGTGCTTCTGAGTGCAGTCAAACATGATGGATATTACTTTCTCACACTGTGGACAGTAGGTGACAGAAGCCTCTGCCTTTAAAGATATGCTATGCAGCACAAAAGTTGTCAACTGTCAGTCACCGCCTCTGTTTGTTCTCGTGTTTCTTCTGAAGCCTTGTCAAACTGAACCTCGCTCTATGGGACTCTTATTCATTCACTTTACTGTAAGTAAAGAGGAATCGTCTGAAGGTAAAGAGATGGCCCATGTAGTCACAGTTTGAGCTCATATTATATGTTGTTTTCTGCAGAGAAGACAAGATCGTTCAACTTCTGGTTTGTGTGTTTTTTAAGTGGGTAAATTAGTACGAAGCTGCCGAAGTAGCGAAATTAGATTTCAGTATTCATGGCACGAGTTGCACAAACTACAGTAATATCTTTGTACAGTATCAGTATCATGACCTTCTTTTTGTTTTTACATCGACGCACGGATAACAACATTGTTTCACACGCACAAGTTTTAACTGGGAAGCAGAGGTTTGGCTGAGCGACATTTAAAACATTTAATTACTCTGTTGTATTTTAATCAGGAATTGTGTCTTTGGCTTTTAAACAGAACAATGTAAGTCGTGACGGGCTTAAATTTAAATCCTAAGCATATGTTATTTAAAAAAAATTAATTAAAATTCACATTGAAGTGAATAAGGCAATTTGAAGAATTGTTGGCATTCTAACGCTTAAGCTATATTCCAGATATTGAAAGGGAACGATTAAGGAATCCAGTTGCTGCTAAATCCATATGTTGGACACATGTGAAATAATGATTATAATAATGACCTCAAAACATGGCAGCTTTTTAAAATGTAAGATTTGGTTTAAGACTTTTTTTTTTCTGTTTGTTTCACTATTCCGAGATGGCAAATGCAGAACGGCTGGGTATATTCCTGCTCTTATTGTTTTCTCCTAGTGTTAATCTGATTAATCTGGAATCAAGTTTGCGTTTCCTGTTGTTACCGCATGTTTTCAGGTAATAATAGACTCTGACAATAGGGATTATGCTATCTAACTAATGCGTTGCGAGAGTAATCTTGACAGACTCAGACACCCCCCCGCCCTTCTATCACTGCAGTGGTGCAGCACACTGCATGGCGCTTCTGTCTTCAGAGCACGTTTCGGCCTGGTCGCTGGCTGGCATCTTTACTTTCATGCTTAATTACCTGCCAAGATAAACCGCAGAGGACATGGAGTCATACACGTATGATGTCCATGACATGAATATATGCAGACGGGATGGCATGGCGCGAGTGTATACACTGCTTTGTATGTGTTTAAGCCATATGTGTGCTTTCATTTTGTTGGCTTAAGTTTGTTTTGTGACTGTTTTTGACACCAACTCCACATACAGACTGTAGGGACCAAGCTTTCTGTGCCAAGTCGCTGCACTCGGTAAACACTCTGTAATAGAGCTGCAATTCTGACAAAAATAAAAGTGGCGAGAACTACTTTATTTAAAAATAATCGTTTTAGCCACTTTATCACAGGGTTTCAATGTATTTTTTTATTTCTTTTTTGGTCCGTATCCTATCATTTTGGACGTTTTGTTTGCAACCACAAGACAGTTGTAGACTTAATCTTTACGGTGAGAAATTATAGTCTTTAATTTTTCATTAGCATAACATCTGTCTTCATTTCTAACATTTTGAAACCAGATGATTAATTCATTCATCAAGCAGATTAGTCAGTAATGAAAATAATCATTAGTTGCAGCCCTGCCCGACAACAGTTTTTTGTCTTTAAGCAATTTAGCAACAAACTACTCCGCTTAGACAAAACACAGCATACATGCACTGAATCATTACTGGTTAAATGTTGAATCTGAACGGCACATTTACTGATTGGTGCAGCTTTTCATGTCCACAAACAGCAGCTGTTTACTTGGATCTCTTATCTTTAACTCGCTTTCTTTGTCTCCTTTGTCTCTTTTTCCGTCAAGCCGATGAGGAGGCCCTGAGGAAGAAGATCGCTGATGAGCTGTATAAAGACTTGAAGCAAGAGAGGGCCAAAGTAGAGCAAGAGCTGCAAGCCTGGTGAGATTAACGCACAGAAATATGGGAAATTAGTCTTTTTTGTTGCCTTATTTTTGATTGATTGCTCAAATTAAGATTCTTGTTTTTCCTTAAAGTCAGAATTTTGGATGTTCCGTGTGTGTTGGGTATTTTGTCTATTCCCCCCACCCACCACCACCACCACCTTCTTCTCCTTGTGGGCCATGACAGCTGGAGTTAAGCTACTGCAGTAGTGTCAATTTCTCTTCCAGGTTTTTATAAGAAAGCTCAGACATTTTCAGATGTAACCATTTTTCACTTTCATTAATAGTCAAAAAGGTCAGCACCAGTCTTTCCGTTCCCCGCTGTTTCCAATTTACCTCTCTTCCGAAGTGCATCAGCACTTTTTCCCCCTCCCTGTGTTTCGCCCCTTCTCTCATTCTCTTCTGATCAATTAATCATGTCTGAGAAAGGGGGGCGCTATCCTGAGATAATTTCCTGGGTGTTGAGTGGGTGATTCATTAGCCCTTCCTGATGAAGAAACGCACTCTTCATGCGAGGGGCACATTCCAGTCTCCATCTCTCGCACTCCTATTCTCCACCCTCCTTTTATTCCTTCCATTCTCATCTATCCTTTTCTTTTCCCCCCTAAAGTAGCAGGTGTACATACCATAATGTTGGATAATCGAGTTGCTCCCTTTCTTTAATGGGCCTGGATGATGTTGAATGAACAACTGTGATGAGGCTCTAAACACGCTCTTGTACGGTATTGGGGGGGTTTGGGCAAATCTTTGTGAACACGAGGAGGTAGGTAGTGTTAGCCTGGCGATTAGCCTCGTTTTTTTGAGGCTTATTCGAGATGAGAGTGAAATTAACAAGTGGTTTTGAGAAATCATTTGTCTATTGATTTTCTTTTTCTGGTCATTTTTATGTAACTGCTTCCTGAAGCTCACTTATTGATGTCTGTTCACAGGAGTAAGTGCCTAAAAATGACGCCCTCCTAGCAATTAACTGAAATCATAGTTGGCTTTCAAGTCCTCAATTCTTGTTTGTGCTTGGCATGGGCTGCATTTTCTTTAGAAGTCTTAACTGAACTGGAATGGTAAACAAACAGTTACCCTCGTGTTAGTTGCACGTGTGCGTGTGTAGATGCATATTCAGATCAGTGTTTAATGTGGCCTTTTTTCCTATTTGCTTTTTCTTGGGTCCGTTCTTTGCTCATTATTTCTGTCCATTTGTATTACTGTCTATTCATGTTCCTAGTTAGCAGCTGGCAGGCAATAATACATGGAACAGCTTTTAAGGGTATTCTGGGCTTTGAAGAGAGCTTTTAAAGGGAGAACTGGCTAAGCAGTTAGTTCAGATTTCATAGGGATTATGTAGCATCTGATTCAAGCCTAGTAAAATCACATCCTGTTACATATTTACTCTACTTATGTGTGGCACTGGTGTCTGACCGTGCCTTTTTGACTCATCAGACAAGGGGACAGGTAGAAGAATAATCAACACACTAAGCACATTTTTAACAGGGTGCAGTAATAAATTGCCTTTAGGTTGTGACAGTTCAGAGACTGAATCTGCAGGGGAAACGGTCTTGAGTCATGGGCTTGGCCCCTCTGTTAAACTGTAACACAGGCAGCAGAGGACAGAAGCGGTGCACCTGCGAAAGACAAAAGTAAAATACAGTAGAGGCTCTTGCTTTTTATTAAAAGACTGTTCTGCATTTTTTAACTGCAGTGTGTTGGGTAACCTTTAGCAGCCTTCAGAGCTGTACTCACCAAATGGAAAATCTACCTTCATTTGGTGCACGGTGGGTGTTAATTTTAGAGCCTTTCTGACACCAAATGTTTCCTGGTGTAATTGGATTATAAAAACAGTGTTTAAAAGGAAAGGCTAGCTGCAGCCAGTGGGGTTTGCAATGGAAAACAAATTTTCTAATTAAAAGGAGCCAGTTGAGGTGGTTCAAACAGCTGGCTAGGTTTACCTCTTGGGCATATCCTAGGTAAGATGTTTTGGGCATGTCTTACCAGGAGGAGGCCCAAGGGCAGATTTGGGATACACAGGAGAGATTACATCTCTTGGGTGGCTTGGGAACGCTTTGGTGTCCTCCTGGAACAGCTGGAAAAAGTTGCTGGGGAGAGGGAGCTCTCCGTCATTGTAGATTGTGATGAACTTTCTTTCTTTCCTTTGTTTTGAATTAACAGTCATAAGTCATAATAACAGCACCTTCTCTACTCTAAAATACATATACATGTTTATCGTTGCTGTTATATCTCCTCAGGGCATTTGTTCTTTATCAGTTCAATGAAATAAGCTACATGAACAGTGGAAGTTAAAAGCATATTTCAGGCTGGCTTATGGGGCAAATGACTGGGTGTGCATCCAAAGTTAGTGAAGGTGGTCTCGACCTGTGCAGATCCCAGTGGAAAAACCTGGAAACTATTATAATAAATGTCAAACCACATCTTTATTGATACATACTGAGGTGTCAAAACTACTCATTGAAGGTAGAGGGGAAATCATCAGATGTCATCTTTATGGGCAGAATAGTTAAAATATTACATTAAAAGAAACAGACTGTATTTTCTTCTCTGTGCTTAACGCCATATTTACAGATTAAAAATGGCTTCCTCTCCTTTTTGTTAACATAAATTAACTTTGCTGGACATAAATAGATGAGCGGAACACATAGTCTTTTTTCCCCTCATCTGGGTTGTCAAATCATGACTAATTTTCTGTAATATTTCACCCTCTTACAGTGCAGATGTGCAGATAGTAACTACTTTACAGGTAATATTATATTGTTAAAAGCAAACAAGGCATAGTGAAGGTGGTCACTGCTGGATTGAAAGACACAGCGAGGACTCTGTAATTGTTTTCTTTTTTCCTCCTCTGGAAAATTAGACTAACAGGTAAAGTTGTTTTTTTTTTTGGTGTGAAAGTGTATCAAAGCGAGGCCAGCAGGACTACTCGTTATCTCACTGCTCACTAGTTAAAGAATCCTGCAGTGAAACTGCGGCACCGCATGAATACAGAAAAATGTAACAATATTTGAGGAGAACGGATTTACACAAGATGCGTGATCCCAAAACGTCAAGGTCCTATTCAATGCAAATAATCGGTGAGGATGCCAGCAGAGTCGGATTTTATTCATATGATCTAATTAATTATAAGTCTTACAGATTCATTCAGGATTGAAAAAAACAAACAGAAACAGTCAAAAGCCTTGATGAATTGGCCTTTTTCCTGTGATAGCTACTTTTTGGTTACTCTCCTATTTCTCTCTTTTAATATTGTTTCTTGTTTCCATTCTGCGCGGTATTCTGTTCAGGCAGATAGTTCCTGGGATATTCGAGGATCGGCGGTGTTTAGATTAGGCAGTATTTCTTGTGCTTGGCTCCGGGGCCGTAAATGAACTCCGGAGAGCTGGCTTTGCATGTTTTGCTCTGGTAGGAGTGAAGGAAGAGCTCTGAGTTCTGAGTTCATTTAGGTGCGGCCTAAACTGATTTGTTGCAAGGAGCGGGTGCAGGGAGAAGATTTGCCTCTGCCGTTTCTCTGTGAGGCATCAGAGCAGAACGACTCAGAGAAAAGGATGTGAGAAGGAGGGATGAGGGTAAGAGAACTCTTACACCAACCTGACTCTGCTCTGTAACGCTCTGCATCACTGTTTCATCCAGTTCTTCTTCTCTCTGTTATTTTTTTCAAGTTTTCCTCCCCGTTGCCATTCTTATACTTGCACTTTAGCCTTCCTCTGTCTTTCTTTCTTTCTTTCATTATCTCCTGTATCCTTTTTATTTATATCAAACTCCCAATACTTTCCCCCCACCCTCTCACGTCCACCCTCAACCCTCTCGCTGCCACCCTCCCCATGCATCAAATGCATGTGTTTGAATCTCCAACTCTAACACTCAGAGGTTAGTTGTTATAAAACTTCTTCGCATTATTTCAACATGCAGCCTGTGTTGGCTTGTGCAATATAATTGCATGTCAGACTTTTGAGTGAGAACACTGACCTTCTCTCCGAGCTTCCGTCTTCCCACCCTGTTAACCATGCTGTCTATTAAATTCTTTATTGCTCCCAGATCAGACGCAGACGGTCTATCCTACAGATTCTAACATTTTGTTTATTTTTATCTTTTATCTTCACATCACAGACATATGCTGAAACACACACACACACACAAAGCTGGCACAACTTTCAAAAGACTTGTGTTGTGAGGTTATTTCGAAACAAACAAATAAAGGTCCTGAATTTGACGTGATTTAGCCCGCGTTGTTTCTGCACAGTAATTATATCCCAAATTGCATCTGAATCGACGACATTACTAGTCTGAATGCATTATGTACTGTTTCATCTTTATCACATTCTGTGAATACTGTGATGTAGCAACTTTGTTGTACTGTCACACCCACAGTAGTAATAATAACAATAGAGATGATGAGAATAAAAGTGGTTTTCCTAATATTAGTAATCACGTATTTTGTTTAGCTCTTTTAAACAGAGCTCACAAAGACCTGTACAAGCATACAAACAGAACAAAAACAGTACCGATAATGAACGACTGTACGCCCACGCCACATGCATCCAAATAATCAAACAGCTGCTAAGTTGATACTTTGAATCTAGCCATCCCTGACACTATAACTATCACCAGGAACTACCTGTATTATGACAAAAATAATAGGGCTTGAATACCAATAATAATACCCTAAATGGACCTGTTATGCTCTGTTCCAACTCCATGTTTTAGTTTGTGCACTCTGCTAAAGTAGCTGTTTTACAGTCATGTGGATAAAGCTTTAGTTGTGGAAAACTATGTACACCTATTAGTTCAGTTGCTTGTACACGAGAATGACATTTAGTAAGAATAACTTGAAGTAATAGTTTGTCTGTATGATTTTTATCAGGCTCCAACATCACTGTGGAAGTATGATTGGCACAGCATTTCAGTTTTCAGTGCTGAACTTCAGTTCATTGTAACACCTTGATTTTTTTCTTTTTCAGCCATTCTGTTGTAGATTTTCTGCTGTCGTTGGGATCATTGTGCTATTTCATGACCTAGTTTGGCCCAAGCTTTAGTTGTCATACAAATGGCCTCACATTTGACTCTTGAATACTTTGGTATACAGAGGAATTCATGCTTGACTTAATAAATTAAAAGGTGCCCAGGTACTGAGGTTGCAAAACCTTTTTTTTCGCAGCTTTTCTGCGCATTGAAAGAGAAATTGCACACTTGATGCTCCAGACAAGTAAAATGATAAAAGGTCTGCCTTTATAGAAGTGGTCAAACTTGCTTTATCACTCACTTTAGCAAGTGCATTTGCTTAGCAGTACCTGAATGGTACTTGCATTCTTAATCAGAAAGGGTGTGCTTAGTTTTTCCCAGAAAAGCATCCAGTCCTTCTGCAGTCCTTGGGTCTTCTTTGCTCACATCCACAGCCCTGTGTCTGAGATGACTGCAAAACTGGCATCATGCGGAGCCATTAGTTGAAAGAAACAGTTTGAAACTGAGTATTTAGAGCAAACCTGAAGTAGCACTTATTGGGAAACGTGCAGGTTAACAAGTGTCTTTAAATCAACCAATCTCGTAAGGTACTGATGCTGATTTTGTTTTAGTGAACTTTGATATCATATGTATTTCTTGCATTTTAAAAAGCTGAGAGTATGTATGGCTGCCACTTTGATTAGTGTGGCAGCTCTCATAAATTGTAAAGAATTAAGTGTCTGTGGAACTTCTCGGTGAAATAAACTTCCCGGAAAAGTAGAACTCAAAAATAGTACTGCCAATGTAACATGTGTGAAACCTGGAAACACCTTGCAACAGTCCTTCCCTGCCCTGCCAAACAACCGCACCAAATCAGCAGCTAGGTGGTAACTAGTATGGCAACCCTATACTGGAAATTCCTCAATAATTGCAGGGAGCATCTTAGAAACAATCTGTTCGCATCCCTGATAACTACTCTGACACCGAGAGCTTATAGGGCAGCACCAGCTGTAAGTAAGCACCCTTACAGTTCTTTTGTTAAATAAATTCAACATGTCTTCCTCAGCATATCTGTATGTGTGTGTGATGCAGTCATTTCACTCTTTGATTTTCTGCATGATGAGATCTTTTCTATAGAGCTCTTTCTTTCAAATGATGCCTCTTGTAAAATTAATCATATTATTGCGAAACTACTCCTATCGCCAGTTTATTAGGCCAGCACCAATGCCATTGAACTGTAAAACAACAACAACAAAAATCAGACATCTGGATTTCTTACTATGGAAGCTTACTGCTGATGTATTTGGTTATTTTTATTGAGTCTGTCCACTCTAGCAGCAAATCTAATATCTGTAGAATCGGTTTTAGGGAGTTCGGTTGTTAAAATGTCATTTCTAATATCATCCCAGTCTTTTAGCTTCATAAGACACTCCTGCACAGAATGATAAGCATCGGACCTCTGAACTTATTCTGCTCAGTTGGGAGTTGGAGCTCCGTGTACTTTGTCTGATAGGAGAAGAAATCAGGTGAAAATGAAAGTGTTAGCTACTGATGAGGCTTGATTGTAGCTCCTGAGACTTTTGCGATTGTGTCTTTATAGTTTTGGGTAAAGTAAGAGTGGGATAAGGCTTTTATGTTCTTTCTGCTGTTTTCTGCATTAAACCTCCCACGAAACTGATTGTCAGGGTAAGCATTTATACGTAACTCTGCTACAGTGTTTGATAGCACCCACTGTCAGGTGCGGTGTATGTGCGCGTTTGTGTGTGTCAGAGCGAGTGCATAGCTCTATAAAATATTCATAGCCAGCGTTCTGCGACATTATTCCTTACATCAATATTGCATCGGGCCTTTAAATGCTTTTGTTTCAAGCCACTTGGGTTGAGCTTGCACTGCTATGCAGGCCTGTCAGAATCCAATACTGTATCGAGACACATCTTGTGCAGATGACAGGTAGACAACAGGAAGGATTAATGGGTGAAGAGCTGAGGAGAGAGAAGGATGATGACTAATGTGGAGTTAACAGGAGGCATGGATTTAAACTTTCCTTTGTTTTGATATTTGCATAAAGGTAATGATATTTAGCTGCAAAGTGCTGGATATAAATGAAATCAGCATTTTTTGAAATCTTCTTTCTACTCATTGCTTTTGACTTTTTGTTTTTGGAAAGTGTGATGACTACGGATGACTATGCACACAAAGCTTGCCTTTAATTCATTTCCAAAATCGACGTATAATTTTTCCTGTATGAACTGCCACAGATCTGATGTCTGCCAGATTTAAAAATAGTGCCCTAAAGAAGCGAAGTATTCCTTAGTCCATCTGTTCAAGGTCACCTCACGAATGTGGCGAGTTCTTTTCTTGAAAGGTCGACACAGTTCGACCCACTTGTGCTCTGTTCCTCTTCAAAATAATGATTCCTCAGTGGTTCTGACTTTCCATCTTTCTGTTTTTAAGGCTTGAGCCAGGGAACAATCAAAGCTCTGGTTACTCGGCCAAATGATTCCCTCTTTCTGTCCTGAACCCGGCCAAACATCATCCACTTATCCTCCAAAGACATGATATTCTTCCCTTCTCCTGCACTCTGTACGTGTTGTTTTTTTCTCTCTCTCCCTCTCCGTCTCTGGTTCAACCATTCTCTACCTCAAAGCCCCCTCTCTTCCTCCTAGTGTCAATCTTCTACAGTCGAATGAAAAATGCGTCCAATATCCCAGAGACAGGGCAATAATGACTGGAAAGCAATAGAGGTGAAGCAGACAGATAGCATCCTGCTAGTGATAGCAGTCTTTGCTTGGGTTAGCAGTTGTGAGGAAGTCGGTAAAAAAAAAAGATTTTTTTGCTGGGCTGTCTATTTTCTTGGCCCTCTTTCTTTCTTTTGTTCATATGGTAGCTTTTGATACTTTGTCAGGATCTCTTGTAGGTGATATGAATCGCTTATATTTTTTAGTTCACCTACACCCATCGAAAAAACAATATTTCATAGGACAACACAAACCACGCTATTTTAAAGTTTCCTTATCAACTATTGAAGAACTTAAGGAACCTTTTTTACATGGCAAATGGCAAACGTCTCATTGGGTACATTTTTACTGAATTCTATTCTCCTAAAAGTGTCGGACTTGTCATGTGCTAAATGTGAAATTTGTAGCTTTTAGTGGCCCACGTGACTGAAACCAAACCCCTTTTTCTTGAGAAAAGTGATATACAGTCAGTCATGTGTCATAGTTTTAGCAATAGCTTGTTGGATAAAGGTAGCTTAGGTGCATTAGCAGTGCAAGCAGGGAAGCGTGGATCGGAGGGGAAATGGTGAATGTAAAAGGCCATTAGGAGGCACCCTGTGTGTCTGTGTGTGCGTGAGTCGGAGCCTGATGATGGATGGAGTCTGCTGACGTGTGCAGCCCAGTGGACTGTGAGACTGGACATGGCTGGTCTCTCTCCATCTCTTTTTCTCACTCTGTGCTTCACTTCTTCTTTGCTTCACTTCCTCAGGGCCAAACATGTCATGTCGCCACTGCTCACACACTCTCCTTACTTTTGTCTCTCTTGCAGGCTTTTCTTCTGGGTCCCCATGTAACCTGACTTTATTCAACATTTAATGGTATTGCAGCTTTTAGACATCATACATACTTTAATTAGCCCGACCTACCCATCATTTCCTCAAAGCCGAGGTCTTGGAAGGGTCAGTCAAATCTGTCCATCGTGGTTGTTGAAATGTTCGGTGTATTCACAAGTGAATGAAGAGATAATGTGATTCTTTTGAAATGGAATAAAAGATGAAATCCTATCGGGTGTTTGTAATGTCAAGAAAGTATAGCCATGAGTTGAGGACTCTCACTATACACTTGCTTTGTAGGATGATCCATTTAAATTATCATAATGAGCCATAATGCACGAACCTGATGAGGCTGTAAATGAGTCATTTAACTTTTCTGTACTTGAATTCTTGTGAAGAGATGAAATAAAATGGGAAGAACTACTTATTCTGATGAATCCCAATTTAGATACACCTGCTGTGATTTTAACAATGTCTCCTCGTTGCTTATCATACAATAAGAGATGAGTGAGACCTCTGCTGAGGTTTGTAGATGGCTGATTCATATGCGAAGGAATTTGTTTTGACTCATTTTCATTCATGTCAAGAGTGTTTTTCAGGGCTTTCTTTGGATTTTTGTGATGCAGATGTTTGTTAACATCCTCACCATCTTCTTTCAGTCTGTCATAATTCAGATTGCCTCTCACTCTGTCTGTTCTGTTTATTTTACCTTGCTGTGACTGTTTGATTCCGAGCAGAGGAAGACTTTCAGGGTTTCAGGGATGTTCCTCCTTATTCAATCAAGCACACTGTCACTGAATAGGGAGTGCGTTGCTAGGCAACTATGAGAACCCAGTGACAGGGTTCAAATGGTGGTCCTGTGTCTGCGGAGTGCGTACTGCCTCAGTCTATACTACTGCTTCATAAGGTTGATGTTCCTTTTTTGTGGTTAAATGCTAGCGTGTTCTATTTATTTACTGTAAAGTCACTCTTTAGCTTCACTATAAAGAATTGATAAACTCTGATAGACATCTGATAAATGGTTTCAGTTTCACTTGACTGTGAATTTTATAACTTTTTATTTTTGATTTACCCTTACTTTCCAAGGCTGTCCTTTTTGAGGAAGCAAAAACACGAGTATGGATCAACCTTCAAAGCTGAAAAAAATGAGCCCACATGAAATTGGCAAACAGTGCAGTTCCTTGATTTGCCATGTGAGGCTGGCTCCAAAAGCAAGTTAGTTTATAGGCCGTGTTAAAATGTAAATACACTGTTTACAGCCTGTCACAAAAAAGAATTTTGGTCTGTGTAGGAAATTCTTTCTTCCTAGTGTGGAAAATGTAATTATTCAGAGTTATAATTAATTATTATTGTTAGAAATGTACTGGCTAGGAGGTAACCAGTCTGCTAGGCTTCCACTTATTTAATTCTGGTCTCTGGATTGGACGTCTCTATTATGGTTTTTGGTGTTCGTGTCTTTTGAGCATGTAATGTTATCAATATGGCCAAAATGCTAAAATCAAGTTTTCAAAATGTGACTTTGCAAACCGGTGGGTGACGTTGTGGTGGCTACTTCTGTCTTTTACATACAGTCTATGGATTTATGGATGTATGTTTGATTACAGAAATATTTGCAAATATCTACTGTTTGCTTCACTAGCACCGTATTTACATTTGAGACCTTTTAATTGTTTTCAGAACTACTTGTCATGTGAATATAAGTAGTCTTGTAAACACTGAAGCTCATTTGTTGTCGCTTGATCTTAATAAACATAGAAAACTGGATTTTGAAGCGCCACATATACAGACATGTTGTACCAATGTAACAGATTTTTTCTCTCTAATGTGGAAGCATGTATGAATGTACAATAAGTTAAATTATGCTAATCATGCTAATTTATACATGAAATTATGGCATTTAAGTGGTTTTAAAGGTGTAGGAATGTTTGACTTTTTTTCTTTTTTGATGATACACAGGGTAGAGGCAGAAAAGGCCCGGGCATCAGCACAGGCACATGCTGAGGCTAAGTCCCAAGTGCATGGTGAAGTGTCCAGGCTCCTGTCTGAACAGCGAGCTGCGGTCCAAGAGAGCCTTCAGCAGGCTTTCATACGGGAGAGGATTGCTGCTGAGGACGAGAAGCTCCGTGCTCACTTATTAGTAAGTCCTTGAAAAAAAGTAGTTAATATGTTGCTGTGAATGTGGCAATGTCATTGTATCTTGCTAACAATTTCATGCATCTTAAAATGCACATGAATCTAAATCTGCACCATGACCAACACTGCCGTTAAAAGATGGTGGCTAGAGCTTTTCTGTGTTTGAGTTTGCATGTGCTCTCTCTGAGTGCTTAAGGTTCATTCTGACTGTGAAACACACGTAGGTTAGATTAATTTGCTGTTAGGCAAGTGTGAATGTGACCACTAATGGCTGTGTTAGCTTTATGTCGGATTGCTTAGCTGTACAGGACATGCCCTGCCTTTTGAACAGTGTCAGCTGAAACTGTCTCAGGAGTGTTGTGCAGTGTCAAACAAACTGCTGTTTTGTTAAAGACACCTTGTGCATTCCAGAGATATGCACAAAGTGTCACTTTGGTGTGTTTCCCATGGCAGATTGGGTTATAGCTGTTGTTAGAGGAAGTTTATTCTTGTCCAAAATAATAGTCATGTTTGATGGATGGATGGGGATGTGTGTGCATGTATCTCATCACTACAGTTCAAAAAGAAGAAATTGTATAGACTTGTATAGGGCTGTGCGATATGACCAAAATCTCATATCCCGATATAAGAATTCTATCGTCCCCATAACGATATAAATCACAAAAATGTAACATTTTCTGTAAATTCTGTGAATCTCGGGCAGCTCGACTTGCGGGAAGTGTTTCCAGCTGCGCGTCATGTAGCTGGAGTCGAGTGTTTTAACCGATGCATGGAACTATACATTTTTAGACATAAGTTGTAATGGCCGCTGTTTTCTTTGTGAGTATTTATTACACGGCGTGCTGCGGGGAAAAGCCTGTTCTAACGTTTGAGTCTAAGGTTTATTTTTTAGCACCTGACGGCTCTTTTTTTTTACTACTCATCCGTAAATAATCTGGTCTTTCACGTGATTCAGTTTATTTTGAAAAGTCTCAACAGGATCTTGAGCTTTATTGTGAAAGGTTTATGTGGAACATAAACAAGCGGACACGCGATGGTGTTACCGTCGTTGTTGCTAACCACAACGCATAAAAGCAGGCGCTTGTCCGTCCGTAGTGTGGTTATATAAAATATAAGAGAAAGAGAGAACTTTAAGAAATTAATATAGCCACTACAGTGACCATCAAAACGATGAAAAAATATTACCGTAAACAGTTTATTTTGTGACACCACAAAACAAACGATAGCTAAAATGAAACATAGACGTTTTTATATCGTCATCCGATATATATCATTATATCGAACAGCCCTAGACTTGTATTTTCAGAGGGGAGGATTTTTTTAAAATCACAGTTCCAAAGATACATTCTTAATCTATTACAGCATGGCTTTATAGTAGAAGAATTTAGATGTTGAACTGTCTGCAGTCCAGACCTTTCACCAACCCTCATGAAAAGAATAACAGCTGGAACCCTCTGTTAGACAAGAATGGGACAACAGCCCTCTCCCAAAAGTCCAGCAGCTGGTCTCCTGAGTTCCCAGTTTACTAAGTGTTATTAAAAGAAGAGGGAATGCTTCAGATTGGTAAACTTTGCCTTGTCCCACCTTTTTTGAAATGTGTTGCAAATTCAAAATTACCTTCTGTTTTTTTTTTTCGCGGGTTAAACATTTATGTTTGCTGCGTTCTACTGCGAATAAAATCTGGGTTCATTTTCACAAATCATTACATCTTCTTTTTATTTACATTTCACACAGCGTCCCAACTATTTTGGAATTGCGGTTGTACATAAAAAAGGATCCCATTTTATTTTCACACATTGCTGCTCTGTCACACACATTTGCACTCTGAAGTGAACCTTTTGGCGGTTACGCAGAGCATAAGTGGTACAGCGACAAATGTTAGGCTGTGAGCATCACCTTGAGCAGCAATTCATAGAATATATTCCTTTTCTACCCATTCTCAACACTGTGTATATAAAAGCTTTTTCTGCATTATAAAAACTCATAGCACGGTGTCACAGCACGGCTTACACTTTAAACATAGTACAGTAAGTAAACAGCTCTTTGCTGTAGATATTGTTGTCCTCTTTTTAAATCTCGGCCTGTTCATCCTGCTGCCGTTATGAAATATACTTTCATTTTGAGCTGCCTGTGTCTTTATTTCCTGCAAATTGCCCTTGTAAACATTGTCAGATGAGCATCCTTTACCACACACACACAGGCATTGTATTATTTTCAAAAAGAAAACACATTTTCCCTGGAGTGTGTCTGCTGTTTACAAACCTATGCTATTGATTATATAGCTCATTTCACACGTTCATCGGCGTAATAGAAAAATGAATCATTTTGTTGAGAGAGAGAGAGAGAGGACGAGAGAAGCGTTGACGTGATTCCTAGCCGCGGGACAAGTGTATGAGGGATCCTTCATTTGGAACTGCTGAGATCGAAAGTTAAAAAATAAATAAAGGTGATGAGCGAGAGAGATGGTGAGGATGGGAGACTTATGATGCGATGTGCTTTTCCATTCAGCCTCTGTGAAGAAAACGGTTTCAGTCATAAGTTTTCTGTAATTTAATTTCTGTTGTTTTCATGGGGAGGAAGGCAGGACAAATGAGAGGCAGGATGCAGTTAAAGGAAAGGAAGGACAAGAAGTTAACACCTTTTACTGTACATATGGAGCAGCGGCGTAGGGGGTAGTGCGTCTTACTGAGCTGTCACAGAGGAAAGTCCTTGTGCGTATCTTTGCCCGTATCTTCCTGAAGTAATAACTCCCTACATTTAAGAGAACTTTTCCGTAAAGCTGTGAAGTTATTGCTTGTAGCCCCAAGGCTAACCTAAGGCCGTTAGGAGCCTTTGAAACTACAGATAGATAACTCTGCAATAGCTTAGCATTCAGCAGCAGCCAGAGCGTACACACAGTCGTTTTCACTCTTTGTTCCGTTCTTTGTAAGCTATATTTTCTGCATAAATTCACTTGATAGTTGCTATTCCCCTTCCAGTTTGTCTCTCCTTCCTTTAAAGCAGACATAATGCAGCTAAAGAATCTTCGTCAGAAGGTTTTACTGTTTTAAAATTGTGTATGTGTGTGCGCCTGTGATAATTTTCTTCCGTTCGAGCATTCTTTTGGAGTGCTGGAGTTTTAATAGAATGTGACGGGTTATCAGTGGAGGCGCAGCGGCGTTCGCACCACTCGTGTAATTGTCAAGTCAGACGCTTGCACGCAGCCAATGTTCTTTTCAACTGGAAATGGACTTTTGCATTTTAAAAGACAGCCTCTCGCCCAAGACGTCTCCCACCCATTGTCATTTTACTCCGTGTTTGTCAAACTCCGGGATTGTCTACTACCCACAGTGAGCTCACCTTTGATGAAACATTAAACAAGTTGTGTTGCGTTGGGTCCACCCCCTGCCTGTCTGTCTTTAACCCATCGATGTCTTTGTGTGACATATTTTTTTGTTAACAAAAGAAAAATCAAATGCTAAGATTAGAGATGGACCGATCCGATATTACGTATCGGTATCGGTCAGATACTGACCTGAATTACTGGATTGGATATTGGCGAGAAATAAAAAAATGTTATCCGATCTATTAAATATAAAAAAAAAACACCTCACAAAACTTGCGACATGGCGGAACTCGGCTCATAACCGTAGCACGTTGGAGCAGTGTGCATCACGTGATAGAGCGGCTGTGTGTATTTGGAGCCTCGCTACCAAACCAGCATTTCATCTCCGAGAAAGTTATCCCAGAGAGAAGTAAAGCAAGTGTGTAAGTTCATCTCTGAAAGTTTGTAAAGCATTCCCACGTTAAGCTTAACAACCGATATATGGAGCGACTGCCTCTTCTTTCTCTCCCTCACCTTCCTGCTGCTACTTCAATCGTGAAACTGCTTAATGATCAGCTGATCGGCTTTTCTGTTGTGAGTCCATCTCTCTTCTTTGTTTTTGGCCCACTTTGTACCAGAAAAAGGAAACCAGCAGCACGTTTAAGCTTGATAAGCTGTTGTTAGAATTTATTTAATATTACTTTCTACACCAGGATCCTTTTCTATGCAGCTGACGGCTGGTAACTGTGCAGGGGCGGATCTAGCAAAGTTTAGCCAGGGGGCCCGATAGGGCATGAACAGGGAAAAGGGGGCACAAAGACATACTTTTCTTTCTTATTCTCATTTAAAATATCTAGCCTTTAATAAATAATTATCTGAATCGTACACCCAAAGTTTTAATCTGATGTAAAATGTATAGAAGTCCATTACTGTATATAGTAACTGTTAAGTCTAACATACCCTAGTAAGTTATAGTACTTTTTCCTTTGGGAAGGTACCATCTGTGAATTCTGCAATTCTGTTGAAGAAAGATGTTGAATCTATTTAATTATTCTTGAAAAATAATTTATTTCTGTGCATTTCTTTTCCACCCTGCATCCAATTAAAGTTGATTACATTGATTAAGCATCATGAGGTGGAGGGTGGTTCCCTATTTTTTTTTTTCTGAGAGTTTGTAACCCTATTAGTTAGGTTGCTTAATATTTCTGCTAAGTACTCTTTAAAATACCAGAATAGGGAGGATGAAGTAGGTTTAAGTTTATTAGATTGATCAGTATTGCTGAACTATGAAATATTTTGGGCGCAGTATATTTTTTACATACAGGTATAACAGAATAGCTTTAGTGTTGTTATTTATTTAAACTTGAGTATGAACTTATACAAAATGAAGCAAGATATTTAAAAAAAAAAACAGTTTTATTGATTACAAAACACACTATATCGGATTCACATCGCTATCGGCAGATATCCAAATTTATGATATCGGTATCGGACATAAAAAAGTGGTATCGTGCCATCTCTAGCTAAGATGGTCAATTTAAAATGTCAGCAAATAAATGTATTGAGTCGTTTAATTTTTTTCTCAAATATATTGTTTTTAACTACTCTTCAGATCATCCAGTTGAGCAACTCTGCACAGATTACCCATTGAATTAAATTTACATTTATTGCCTTGTAGGGTTCTAAAAAATTTGACACTTTGACTTGATTTTCAGGAGATCAGTAAAGCTCGTTTAGCTATTTGCAATTATTCAGTTGTCACATTTTCAGAATTTTGCCATCGAAGATACTGGAAGTATCAGTTTTGTTGACATCCTTAGTGACAACCCTATTAACTTTTAGGCTTTATTCATTTGTTTTAGTGGTTCCTGAGTTTTGAATCCCCCTCATATTTGCTTTTATACACTATTTTCTTCTTGATTTATCCTCATTCCACAAAAAGTGCTTTGTTACTGAATTGACTGTTAATTTTGATTTTGTAAGTCGTTTGCACAGCCATTTGACATGCACAGTATATATGATTCGTGTATTGGCTTTAAGTCTAGTGTTGACTGAATATGTTCAGAGTGAGTTATAGATACCATTCTGCTGTGTTCCCAGAAAAAAAATTGACTTGTTGTTGAAAGTTATCAGTACAAGTAAGAATGTTTTGAAAACTGCTGGATTTATTTTAGCCCACTGGCACATCTGGTGTCAAGAGAAATGAGGGTGTACTTTTTTTCAGCATTGTAGAAAGTGAAATAGTTGAGAGCGTCGACTACATGAGTAAACATTGCATCTGTCATCAATCAATCTAGCTGTCCGACGGCGGAAGTCTTTTTATTCTTTGTTGATTTAATATGGGAGGAAGAAAGAAGAAGAAAACATGACGATAGAAGAGAAGGAAGTCACAACAGCTTGCGATCTTAAACTTAAAGAATAATCTGACTTTAATATTAAGCCAGAAAAAGATGTGTTTATGCTTAAAATGAATTTCAGAATGTTTCATTTAGATGTAAGCTGACCTGAACCCTGCTCCCATGTTCGCTGCCACTGAAAAACCTTTTGTCTATGGCAGCAGTAGCTCTTTGTCCAGCATAGTATTGATTTGTCCCCCTCATTAAGATACAGGTCACGGTGAGCAGCAGAACACCATACATTCCCTCTTCTACTTCACACACAATGAGAGCGGTGTTGTGAGCAGTTATGCCTCCCCATGCTCACCTATAATAGCCATAACCTTCACAACCATTGCTGCACCAATTACAGAGACACCTCTTCTGGAGATTTGCCCCAAGACATTGGGTTAGACTAAGGTTTGGTTTCATTTGAGGTTTTATTGATTTAGATTTAGCTTTATTTGGTCTGGATCCTGACTTCCAGTAATTGATTTATAATTCACTGTTGTTATTTATATACCAAGGGAAACAAGATTAAGAAAAATAAATCCCAATGTTTTTTGGGAATCTTTTAAGGAAAGCATGAACAATTACCATTGTTTTTAGCATTTAATTATTCTTTTCATTTCTATCTGCTGTTTTTGTTCTTCTTTTACTGCTTTTACTTTATTTGAACGTTGCATTTTCAATCCAGCGGGAAAAAAAATGTTGTTGTATGACCGCTTGTCTGCAAAAAACTATTATGTGTGTCTAAACATGACATTGAATGCAACCAGCTGTATTTTATGATAAATAACGAAGGTAACCAGGATACTCTGCAGCACCCTGGTGGGATTGCTTGTCTTTCCCGTCCCCGTCAGGGTGACTGGCAGCAGTCAGGCAGCAAGTCTACCGGTAATTGAAACTTCACAGTAGTGTAGGCAGGGGTGTGCGTTGTCATCGACACTGCTGGGTTTCTGGGGTTCTGTTGTCGGAGGGGAACATGTTCACTGTCAGCGATCACACGTGTTCTGCCACTCTGGGGGGGACACGACACAGGAAGGGGGAACACTGGAAATGTGTTGATAAAATCTGTTCCTGTGTGGACTTGGTGTTTTCTTTAATAAACAGTAAATGATCAGACGTAATTACTGTTGAGATAATTCAGTATTATGCTTAGTTATACTCATAATGCTCTTATTCACTTAATTTATGGTTGCTTGTCCAAAGGAGAACATATATTTAAGATTGGAGATTAAACTGGCTGTAGGTAAGTGACAAAGCCTCATGATTCATACTGAAAAGCTAAATCACAACACTTATTGTTTTAACTCGCACTTGCTGGGTAACCTAATGAATGCAGTTTCTTCTCATCATGCGTTCACTTGACATATTAATGTGGAAGAACTGTGATCGGGAGCTTAATGTAGTAGAGATGGCTTAACCATAAACCTGAATTGGATAACAGTTCAATTAGTGCTTAATTGAAAAGGCATTAACAATGAGTAATATGTCCTCCTTTTTAGTGGGTACCAGCTGAAGAGAAAACAGAAAAGACCAGTATATAAATCAATATAAATATAATTGTGTCCTTAGTTACTGACAGATCTGTGCTTTCGGCAGAGATCTACACAGACATGGCCTGAATGAGTCATAGAAGTCTTATTCACAGTGTGCGTCCATCTGTCACTCCGCGCATCTGTGTTTTAATACAATCATAGACCTTTGCTGTCCCCTCTTTTGATTTTCAACGACTTTGCTCCCTGCAGAGCTAAACCGGTCTTGTGGTCTATCAATCACTTGGTCATAGCGTCTCACTAAGGCACAGACTCTAACCCTAAGGCAGGCTTTTCAATCAAAGCAAGAGTCATCAATCTTTTCAAGCTTTAAACAGTTGTTTGGGTGGGGTAATGTTTTGTCTGCTGTAATCAAACTGGTCCAAAACACTCAAATTTTTCATTTGTTTTACTTTTTATTCCACCCCGATGACCTGTAGCACAAAGCTGGAAACCCTAGCCCTTAAATCTACTGCAGGATTGCATTAGCTTTAGCTGAAGGATAACAAATGAACAAACAAGCAAAAATGAAGACTCTTATTGAGTTGCATGCTTATCAACTATATCACTGATGATTTTACTGGCTCTTACCAAAAAAGAAACATATCAGTCAATATTTCATAATATTGTATTTTTGGATTCCCAATATAGGTTTTAAAAATCCTATATCGGTAATAGTATTTAAAAATGGGTATATCATGTGTATAATTGAAGAGACTCTCATGCAATTCACATTTTTAAAGTTCTCAAATCACAAATGATTATATACATTGTTAACAAACATTCAGTATTGTCAGTAAGATTTAATAAATGAACTGTAGTATTAATGATGGCTCAGTATATAGTTTCTAGACATGCCTAATCTTATACAGCCATTTAAAGCTGCTTTACTTTGCCCATAGTAGTTGCTCATCTGCAAGAAGCTTTACAACACACCTGATTCTATTACTGCCTTAATAAATGCTGTTTTCTGCTGTTCTGGGGTCTTGCTGGGGCTCTCTCCCTCTGCCTCTGTGTGTATACAGGCCAGGAGGTGTGCTGACAATGCCTTGATATTTCCTTGTACTGTGTGAACGTGGAAGGGTGGGAGACAAAATGGAGCGATGCTGGCAGATATAAATTTACCACAGATGAAAATAACAATCTGGTGTTAACTAGTGTTCCTGACTGAACTTAGACGTAGGTACAGCCTGGTCGTATGTCATGCCAGTTATTGTCACCTTTGCTTACAGCTGCATGTGCAGTAAAAGAAAACACCAGATATGTAGATGAGAGAGAATTTGCAACATGTGCAGATATTCTGTTCAGAGCCTCATCCCACCCATCAGCCCTGTAGCTGTTTATCAGTCTTTTGTCACTCCTTCTGTTTCCATCTTTATCTCTGTCTTTCGTACACGCACACAAACACTCAGATATACACATTCCAGCCGGTAATGCGATGTTCCATGATTTCTTTCCACTACCTCTGCTTTCACAGCAAGGGATAATGCAGCATACTAAGAATATTTGTTTGCTCACTACACACATACAGACACACACCATGTCCAAGCTGTCAGACCTCAGAAAAAATCAGTACCTACTCTTTCCTTAAAGTGTGTTCCATTTGATGCTTGGCTGGCTTGAAAATGACTTTGGGTAAAGCTTAACATTTTTAATGCAACTAGCCCCCACCACCAATCTGTGTTCGCTCTGGTAGTCCTCTCTTTTCCACCCCTCGCAAAACTGCAGTCTCCGGTAAATGTCCTGCTCTTTTTGGAGACTCTTGTGTACTTCAGTTGCGTGCTGCTGCATTTTAGATACAGACGACTGGACCTGGCTGATAATGGGCTGACAATTTAATTTCCCAGGTATTAAAGGAGACTTGCTGGGTTTTGAATTGGTGCCTGTTGGTGGTATTTAAAGAAATAGTTAAAAAAACCCATTTATTTTCTCTAAACTTCCACATCACAGAGTATGAAGAATATTGGGTGGGGGCGGGGGTTTCTTGTGTCTTTTTCTTTTGAATGAGATAAACAGGTAGTGGCACACTGTTTTGAATTTGCTCAGAACACCAAGGACAAATTCCACCCAATCTTTGATTATACTCCTGAGATTTTATAAAGAATAACACCTGTCAGCCTTGACATAGCTGGATTTAAGAGAATTATCAGTTGAATTATTCTAAAGTTTGTAAATTTGAAGTTGTCAATTTAATGAAGTAGTTAGCTTGTTGTGCCAAGTGATCATAGGTTAAAGGTATACCCAAGCCTAGTACATTAAACACACCTGACCACCAGAAGATTGAAGTCCAAACAAGACTGCTTACAAAAGGTTACAAGTCCATGATGTATGGGGTACTTATTGGCATCATAATGACATTAAACCACCTCTATTCAATTAATTGTTTTTGGATATTTAAGTTTGTCAGTATTTATGCAGCAATCTAATGTGGTATTATTTTTACTTTACTGCAGAGTATTTTGTCAGAACACAGTGTACTTTTCTCAATGGAGTTTGACAGAAGGAATAAGATGGTTGGGTAGAGACACAAGTTTGATATTTACATTACATTTTCTCTAATTCTTAAAAAGTAAATCTTGAAAATGGCAGATACTGCTTAGCACAGTGGTCATGATGGTTATGTACCCATTGCACTGCTGTGTTAATTTGTACAAACCTCATGTTAAAGAAGTAAATTATTTCTCTTATTGGCCCAGAGGGGGGAGCTACCATTACAGCTTCATTAACCAAACACAAAGATTCAAGAGCCTAGTGGAGACATCTGTCAGTCACTGTGGATACAAAGAAGCAAGTACACCCCTGTACTTGTACATAATATCACTTTAATGTCAATGATTCCAAATTGTATCACCTCTGAATATCTCCTTATATTTTTAAGTTGACAGGAAAAATATTTCCTGTTATGTACAATTGACAAAAAAGAGACTTATTTGAAAATACGCTCCTCACCATAAAAGGAAAATTGCCACCTTTTGAGAGGACAAAACCTTTATTCATCAAATTTACGAAAATTTCTGTGTCTGAGGTTGAGAATAATTTATATTTGCATCAGTGTTAGTTGTTTTTCTCAGCCTTTGTGTACTGTAATAATTGTGTTAACACTGTTAGTGTATTTTTAATACTTTTTTATTGACATTGTACTGCACATTGCCCTTTCTTCTTTTCTTTTTCTGTCTCAACGTTTTACATTCCCGTCTTTGTTATGCTTTCTCCATATCATCTTTAGAGGATGTCCACGTAGCTGTCCTTTACATATTAGCTGCAGTACTTCACCCTTGCCCAGGGTGGGGTGCCCACACACTGTGCTAGTATTAGGGTTAGACGGGAGGTTAGACTTTAATTGGCAGGGCTTCTGGCTGGCACTCTGCACCAGGCACTCACCCTGTCAGCTAATTGGCACCGCAAGTGTCCAGCACTTCGATTGATGGATGGGTTCTAGTGTCAGGAAAGTCTATTTCTGACTTCAGAGCTTGTAGAGTCAATCTAGTGTCTCAGATTCACTGGTCAGTGTATATATTTAAGCATGCATCCTCATTTGTTTTAAGCAGTTTTTTATAGTGGTGGGTGTTCTCATACCACAAGCTTTCCTCATATCTCATCATTAAATAACAGCACTGCCCTAAACATTTCAAACCAAGGGGTTAATCATATCATTGATAGGCGCAAGGCACATGTGTTTTTTCACGCTTCTGTGCTTAGGGAGGATATGAAAGGTGGCAGGTTAGCGTTCTTAGACTGTGAGATTTCCATCAGTAATGGGGGACATCTAAAAGCTGACGTGTACCGTAAACCTACACATACGGATCAGTATTTAAGGTTTGACTCTCCATCATCCACTGGAGCACAAACTGGGTGTCATTAGGACGCTACAACACAGAGCGAACATCAGCCCCACAGACACAGCGGCCAGGGAGGCAGAAGAACAGCACATCAAGAAGGCCCTGAGTAAAAATGGAAACCAAACAACCTCTGGCGAAGCAGATGGCACAACACAGAAGAGCTACTTCGTCAGGCCAGGACTCTGCGGTCTATTTACACCTACAGGCCAGTGGACACTCTTTCAATGATGAGGATGTACACATCGTGGACAGGGAGGAACGCTGGTTTGAGCGCGGAGTCAAGGGAGGCCATTTACGTGAAAAGGGAAAGACCATTTCTGAATCGAGGAGGGGGCCTAAGGGTACATCTTTCGCCATCTTACAATGCTGTGATTGCAGCCATTCCCCAACTCTCTGTGAATGGTACTCATGACCATTGATCAGTGGTCTTTGATCAGTGTGTTTTGGTCAGTGGTTGTTGATCAATGGTCATGAGAATTTGCATTAAGATTAAGGAACTGACCTCCCAGCCCATTGTTCCTTCAGTGGGCTGGTTTCAGTCATTATGGAAATGTCCTGTTCATAAGATTTGGGGAAACCTGCAGTCAGCTGAGACTGAAGAAGTCACTTGGATGAGTGACGAAACGTTTCTCCCACAAAACGCTACGTCCAGATGAACAGAATCAACTTTTGGAGATTTACTTACCTGGATGATTGAGAATGCATCAAGATGCTTCTGTGCTTAATTTTATCTACGGCATTATGATCTCATAATAGCAGTTAAGCTGTAGTCTCTTTACATTACACACACATAGTGGATAGGAAAGAGGCAGCGGAGACCATGAACCCAGGTGAAGTGAATGAAAACAGTTTTCTAGAGTTGTTACTGTGCAGCTGACAGAGTAAGTGTAGTCATTGCTTTAGCAAAAAACAATATATTAAGAGTAATTTATCAAACCACCTTTTCAGTGCATGTAAATCTGTTTAAGTAGATATTTTCAGCTTTACACACAGTATGTTTTACATAAACACAGCACCTGTCAAGGTGATATTGTTTTAATTATACTGAAATAGCTGAAACTAAATTGTGCATATGCAAAAAACTTGCTTAAGTCTTGTAAACAGAGCTTTTACCTAAAACAGAAACCATTCCCTGTATAACTGTTACTTGCAAGGAGTTAATTCACATCGGCAGCAGAGGGATGAAAACTGAGACCATGTGTGGTGTGAAAATACTTTATTTTATTAACATTTTACACTTGTATCCTTATTGTGCTTTGTACAGAAACTACTACTAATCAAACTAAAATCACAGGCTCCGTATATAGGCCATCATATATACATATTACTGATGGGAGTGTCAGTAGCCTAAAATCATACCTGCTCTTGAACCACTTGACTGGTCACAGAATAAAAAATCCTTACAACCTGTATGTCTCTGCATTAACTGAATTGGCCCGTGTGCATGCTTGCTCAGCCCTTATTTGCTCAAAGTAATTATGAATATTGTATTTATAAACAAACACTGACAAGCACTATGCATCTTGTAATATTATTGATTTTTGCAATAGTTTCTTTATGTTTCTTGTTTTGTTTCACAAGGCCTAGCTGTTAATTAACAGGCCAGATATTGATGCAAGTTCAATTGGATAAAGTGTTCGTGTGTATGTCTGAGACCACTAGATATATTGGATGTGTAATATGACAGGTATTGTCTTTGCAGCCTGTCCCTTTCGTTTTCTGTCTTTCTTTGTGTTTTCCCTCTTGACTCTGACAGGAGAGTGGTATTAATAAGGTTCTATGGAAGTGAACAGTCAGCTCAGCTAATGGTGCTAGAGGGAGTGATTTTGAATGAACGAGGAAAAGAACCTAAACAGATGGATCAAACTAAAATCAGAGGGGAGTCACGGAGGCAGCGCACAGCAAAAAAATTTGGATGAGATGTAGAAGCAGGGAGAGAATGGTGGATGAGTGGAATAAACAGAAGTGCATGAAAAGAGCAGACAATAGAGCAACAGATATTGATTTACAAAGCAGCTTTTGAAGCAGCTTTTGAAATAAGGTTACAAAAGCCAATTAGGATACAAACCAATCCAAAGCAGCACTTAAAACTATATAAAGTTTAAACTTTGCACTGAAGTCTAGTAGAAACAGCGTAGAAATATATATCAGGAAGCATGGATTACTTTGCCAGTCTTGGTAGCCGGGGATCAGTCCGCCAGGGCCTCCACTCCTGGCTGCCACCCGACACACAATACACCCGACCCCTACGGCGCCTCCTGCGGGTGGTGGACCTGCGGGAGGATGGGCCCATGTCCCCTTTTCGGGCTGTGCCCGGCCGGGCCCCATGGACTTCGGTGGCCTCAGAATCTCATCTCTGCTTTTCGCGGATGATATGGTTCTCAGCTGAAAAAGGGTGGAGTGCCCACTCCGGGTCGGGGATGAGTTCCTGCCCAAGTGGAGGAGTTCAAGTATCTCAGGGTCTTGTTCGCAAGTGATAGGAGAAGGGAGCCGGAGATCAACAGACGGATTGGTGATGCGGACGCTGCACCGGTTCGTCGTGGTGAAGAGGGAGCTGAGTGTAAAAGCGAAGCTCTCAATTTACCGGTCAATCTACATTCCTACCCTCACCTATGGCCACGAGCTGTGGGTAGTGACCGAAAGAATGAGATCGCGGATACAAGCAGCGGAAATGAGCTTCCTCCGAAGGGTGGCTGGCCTCTCCCTTAGAGATAGGGTGAGAAGTTCAGCCATCTGGGAGGGGCTCAGAGTAGAGCCGCTGCTCCTCAACATCGAAAGGAGCCAGCTGAGGTGGTTCGGGCATCTGACAAGGATGCGTCCTGGGCGCCTCCTGGGTGAGGTGTTCCGGGCATGTCCCACCGGGAGGAGGCCCTGGGGCAGACCCAGGACACACTAGAGATATCTCTCGGCTGGCCTGGGAACGCCTTGGTGTTCCCCCGGATAAGCTGGAGTAGGTGGCTGGGGAGAGGGAGGTCTGGGCTTCTCTGCTTAGGCTGCTGCGCCCGCAACCCGGCCCCGGATAAAGCGGAAGAAGATGGATGGATTACTTTGGGAGAATAGGATAAAAGAGTGTTGATGAAGGACCCGGCTAACCTGCCATTTAAGTAACATCATTGTCAAAATTGAATTTCCATGTCAATCACTTTTTTTTTTTGCAACACCTAACTTATTAAGTAGGGCATCAAAGAAAGTGGAAAAGACATGTGTAAAGAGGTTATTGGTTTCGAGGTGACCCTGAATCTGCTGACAAGGCTTTGATAGGCTTAAGCTCAAGGTGGACTGTGGCCCCCTCCCAGCTTCGTTGGGCCTGGAAAGACCACCTGCGGCTGCGTGAAATAAATATGCATTAATGCAAAGCCTGAGCACACACTCCACTATACACAGTATGCCCACTGTCATGCAAGTCTTCAGGCACTTCACACTGCGATGCTGTCAAATATGAACACTGATCCAGGTGAGGATTCACATGCTGCAGGCGTATGCACACAGACACACTAGATGCATGCTGCTCGAGTTGTCCATAAGGTCTAATGTCAGCAACACACCCTGAGGCTGTCTTTTTTTCTCTCTCCCCTGCATGCCTTCCCCTATCGTCTTCTCTTCTACATTCCTCTCACCTCCTTTTGCTAGGTTGTTCTGCCTCTTGTCTCTCCACCACCACCACCTCTCTCTCTCTCTCTCATTAACTTTGGTTCCCTCGGGACATCTGTTGTCCAAAGGCAATGTGGCTCTTTCCACTTTCAGGTCATTCAGTGTGTCCTCTGTCGACAAGTAAAGACATTTTCTGGTGAATATGTCTGACACATACTAGCATTCTGACAAACAGTTAGTAGATGCAGGTTCACACCAATAATAGAACTATAATCTAATTTCAGTGTCTTTTTTCTTAGTATAGGACTTAAATGATCATTCATTGATTAGCTGGGTTATCTTTTATGTCCATGTTGTAATGGTTTTGTTCTTATCCCGCCCACACTCCTTTCCCTTTTGCCTTTGTGTATCTTTATTTATCATCTTTGTGAAAGCAACAGAGCTTTTTCTCCCTCCCTTTCATCCTCGCTCTGTCCCCATGTCTGATTGTTCTCTAGGCATGCCCCCTTTTCCCATGTAGGCCGAGACTTACTCCATACATGCCCCCCATGTCTTGGTAATGAACTCACAACTCTTCATCTTTTCCTCATCTTCCCCTCTGTGTTGGACATGACAGATGACTGGGGACCTCCAGAGGTTCTATCCCCAGGGCTGTAGATAAAGGCAACTCCAACCCCAAGATGATCAATCAATCACTTTACACCCCAGGTGCCTGATCAGCCAATTAATCAATCTTGGGCTAGCAGATGTTGTTGCTGTCCCTTAGTGGAGGTGCTGGCAGTGAAGTGGAGGAGGTGGTGTCTCCAACAAAGGCTGAGGGGCTTAAAGTGTCTGAAAGTGTAGTTTCACAGTTGTACCAGAATTTCAATCTTTGAAGGCCTAAAACTCCCAATTTTTTTCTGAGCTGTTTACCTTAAAACCCTTTTTAAACATATAAATGTGCAAGGATTGTAAAAAGGGATGTAAATGTTTAACTGGGTTACTATTAAAGCCAGCTGCATAAGATCAAGCCCTTTGGTGACCCTTGCCAGTAAACATCAGACTCTGAGGACAGTTCATTGTAATGTGTCCTTAGTCAACAGTTTAGACACATGCACAAACATTGAGACACCCACGCTCACCACCTACACATCTTGGCCTTTGGTTCCTGTCCGAGCCCCTCAATCCCTGTCCTGAGCAGGTCAGTCCTTTGACCCTTGGTGTCATTACTCACTGTGCTAAGAGATCCCCAGGGAGAGGAATTCTTTCTGTAGCCTGTGGCACTTGTCTTCCATGAAGATGGTATCCATGAAGACAAATTGAATTACCAAGTTTCTAAAGCTGGACAATAGTATCAGCATAATGAAGTACCCGAATACAACTCATTGCCAGTAGTTTCGTTTATTGTTGTGTAGTTTAGTCTACTTGACTGATTTAATTTATTTATTTTAACTCAAACATTGCCATCTGGATGGTAGTCCTTCTCTCATTTTGAACTGTTGCTTATTGTTGTTTATTTGATGGCCGGGTTGCTTTCGCCGTGCTCCTTCCTGAGCTGACTTGTCTCATAGTCAGATGTGCTCCGGCGGCATCATCTTGGACTGCAGCTGGTGGTGATAGTCCCTGTCCTGCTCTGGAGATCTGCTGTGAACTGATCGGCCACTTTAGCTTAAACTTGTAGGATGTAGAGAACTGCTTGCAAAGCAGATTTTCTGTCCGCAACTGTTTGCAGATGAGGTACTTGATTTATTGTTCAGTTAAAGTACCCAGCAAATAAAATCTTTGCAAGGGAAAAACTTTAGCAGTTGTCTTATTGTTGTTATTTTACTATTGAAATCGAAACATTCAATTTAATAACTCTTAATAATTTAGGAAAACGTGCCTCCTTTCATGGTGCACCCAAATGGACATTCCCACAAGAATCTAAATCTAACACTGCTCATGTTATGTACAATACCATACTAGACTTTCTTAGACTTTCATTTGATTCTAATAACTGACCATTATGCAGTACCATAGAATAGAGATCTACAATATTGGTGATTCTCTTACTATGTTACTAATACTTTCAAACAAGGGATTATGTAGCATTGCTGCTAAACTCAGCAGAACACAGACAAAGCATGCAAAAGGTACATTTTTTTAAATGTTGAAGAGATTGGAGAGGTGCCTTCCTATGAAATTATAATGAATAATTTTAACAATATTTTAATTGCAGTTATCCAGATAATTTACAAAACAATGATCTGTCACAAACAGGTTGTGTCACATACGTTCGCACAAACTTTTTTAGTTGGATTACAGTATAGAACACATCTGCTTCTCATATTAACTACACCATTGGTTATACGTAGTCACAAAAGCATAGCGCAAACAACTAATACCCCAAAACACAGTGTCACGGCCTACTAGTAATTATTTATTGTTGAGTCTGCCATGCTGCCACAGTGACATTCTAGAGAGCAGGATGTGCTGTCACTGTTGGCATGCTGAGTACTTCTTAGAATTTCCACAATATTAAGCATCCCTCACTCGTCATATCTAAGAAAAAGGGAAAAACTATGTGAAAAGTAAATAATACTGCCACTTCTTTTGACCCTAGCTTCGTGAAAACAAATTCCCAAGAATAAGTGACTGGAGTGGGACCTTATTGGCGTGACAGGACAGCCATGCTGTCAAGTTTATTTTTGGGTGTCCTTGTGTCCCAGCATGTAAGTGAATCAAAATCAGTAGGCCCACTTTGTTGCAGACCATACTGCAGCTCTTTCGCTCCATATGGTCTAAGTCTTGTTATTGAGCTTACAGGTTGTATTTATTTTCTTTGGTGACGTTGCCATTAGAGACCCAATAACACAGATAATTTGTCCAGTGGATGTCATTGCCAAAGTATTTTATTATCATTATTATTACCGATGCTTTCTTGCTACAAGCACATTTAAGTGTTAATATCCTTCAGAATAAGTCTTGTTTTGGCTTGTCCAACAGGACCTAATGTGTTTGTTCTTTGGTGTGACCAGGGAGTGTTATGCCCATTAATTGACCACACTGTATCTGACGCACTTATATCGCCATAACCCTACTATTTCCCCCAGAGACTAATAGCTAGCCGTGAATGTAACTGTTAGTGGTGCACAGTAAATCCCCATGATGCTAATTAAACAGCAAAGGTGAATGGTTTCCAATGGAGTTTTTACAGCTTCTTCTACCAGGACTTGTGTTTTATTAGTGACGCTAAGGGTGAATGGAATACTGCCAGTAGGGTTGGTGTTAGGTGATATCATTTTGTACTCCATCTCATAGATTTGATCTGCCAGTGATAGCTTTTAAAGCTAGAGTTGCAAAGGTTTTAGAGGCACATAAAAGAACGACCAAGATTTGTGGGATGGTATGTGTGTCTAAAAAAGTGTGTGTGTGTGAGCTGTAGCTGAAAAAAGTATGAAAAACTGATTTTCTTGAAATCCTTTTCTCTTTCATCTTTCATGATTTCTTCTTTGAGCAGCTGTCAACAAGAATGGCAACAGCAAAATTCACCTTCCAGCTATGTTGTCATCAATATTCCATTCACACATTGACCCATCTCTCTCTCGGTGTAGCCTTCATTTCATCATCTCTACACCATGAACTTACCCTTCCCTTGCTGCATCCATCTCAAACCTTCCACATGCCACCTGCACCTCCACCGTGCTAATTAACACCGGCGCACGGTCACATTGCGCTACCCTTTGACCCACTCCCTGCCTGTCAGAGCAAACAGGACTTGAGGCTTGCGGCTTCAGTATTAGTTTGTCACAGAGCCCTGTCGCACAAGTCTTTGATAGATGGGCCCTGGTGAGCGGCTCTGACCCACTGTGCTGCAGCGCTCACTTGGATAGTGTGAGGGAGCATTGATTATGATGCTACTCGTGACAGAGGTGAATCAGGGCTGAGCTAATGGTGGCAGGGGTAAGACAAAAGAGACCAAGGTTATGGATGAGGTGCTGTTAGTTAATGTGATGAGATTTGATTTGTGCTCCATCGATCATGGCATCTCGCAAGATTATTTTTATCTTGCATGATTTATAAGCATGTAGCGAGACTACAGTGAAACAGTCACCTTATTATATTACAATACAGAAGTCTCCATCATTGAGGTGTGAAATGAAAAATGTAATATGTGTTTTTTCTTAAGCACTGAGAACTTTTAGTTGTTTGTCTGAATTATAGTTTTTGCTAGTGGCAACTATTATTATTGTGGTATCCTGTCTTTAGAGTATAGATCCTGAGGATCAAGATAATAGTTCTCAAACTTTCTACCTAAAGGGTTTGTACTATATCAAGTGGTGTATATTTTAGTAGATAAAAGATGGATTTACCCCTTTTAGGCTAAAATAAAGCATTTTATTCAAGCGAAAGTTTTTGTTTCTCATAATTTATATTCGGTGTCCCGTTAAAAAACAAAAACTTTACCTACATGTGACTGTAAACCACTTTAAGTTGGTCTTTTTGTCTTCTCAGTTCTGGAATGAACACTGAATAATTAAAAGGTGACTGTTTAACTAAGGTTTTGGGGACGAAATGAGCGCTGAGCAAGAGTGTGTTGCTGTTCCTGTCAATAGGCTGTGACAGGAACTTGCAGGATTTACATTAAATCATTCATTTCACTTTATAAAATTCTTCTAACTACTCAAACTGCTTTACACTGCATACCACGGTTATATTGTTTACACAATTTTGCTGTATATTTTCAAAACACTAGTGGGACATGTTACAAATATAAGCATGCAAGCATATGATTATGATATTCCCTATACCCGTCTTGTGCAGTAAGCCTGCTCAGTGCTGCAGATAATAGTTTTATTTCAGCATCTTGGAATCTTTTAAAAGAAAAAGGAAGTGACAAAGAATACTTTAAATAAAAAGGCAGGTGTGAAAGAAAATAGCGTATATGGGAGCAATTTAGTGAGGGAACAGGCGGCGGGTGGGTGGGGAGAAGGGGGGCTGACGCAGCAAAACCCACCTGTTCTCATCCCTCTTCCATCCTCCTCTCTTCTGCTCCTCCTCCTCCTCCCCTCTCATGCGCCCGGCTCAAACTGCGGCAGTCAGCTAATTAAAAAACATGGTTGTCCTTAATTATTCAGCGGTTGGCTAATTGATATTCACAGAGGCGATCACCTCCCCTAAACGATTCGTTTAATCTGACCACCGCAGTCTCACTTTCAACCGCCTGTCACCATCAGCCACTGTGCTACTGTATTTAATAAGGGGAGATGGATGCAAGAAGGCTAATATAAAAGTTTGCCGCTAATGTTAATGTTACTTCCCGGGCTACAAATTGTAGTGTGTGGTCTCGATGGCTAGTGGGAGGGTCCTGTTGTGAGCCTTCATATTTTAACTAGGTTTTTTTAGTTTTTTAAATCTATGTTAACGGCTGTTGCACAGTAAAAATGTGGAATTCAATAACGTTGGTTGAATCATCCGCTGGAGTGTTACAGAATATGACAGTGAGTTACTGTCAGGGGGAAATCTAGATATCACATGTGGAAACTTTCCCCGCCATTGCCATTGTTTTTTTATTTACTTGGTTATTAAAATATAAAGACACACTTGGCTGAGGCTCCATGTCCCATCAAACAGCCTCATCTCCCTTCTTGACGCCTCCATAGATAAATCACCTTTTATTGTCCTCTTTCTCTTTGTCTCTTATCTTGCTCTTATCTTTTCACTTTCAAGTTTACGTTCTTTCTTTTTTTTTTTCTTTTTTTTGCCCTTCTCATTCTCTTCCTCCCCCAACTCTTACCCGTGCTCTCCTCCTCTAGCCGTGACCGCCTCTTCATTAGGGGAATAAAAGGTGTATGGGCAGTGGTGAAGTCTGTCCTATTGTTTGGCCTTTAGTATGATTAGATTATCTTTAAAGTCTGCTGAATGGGATTAATCAGTCAGAAGTAATCCTGACAGAGTGTGTGTGTGTCGGTGTGTCTGGGCCAGTGTGTGTATAATAAAAAATGAGAGGCAACCAGCTCGCATGAAAATTGAACACATGCACCAGCCAATGTGCGCAAAAGACATTCACAAACACATACACATTAAAGAAAGAAAGAAAGAAAATCCCTGGGTACACATTTCTGTCACAACCTCTCCTCTTTTAATGACCCCTTTAGTCTCGCCCTTAGCACACATTTATCTCTCTGTGGGTACAGCTGCTCGGGCTGGTGTGGGTGTGTGTGTGTGATGATTTGTGCGTTACAGATCAGCGTCTGAGCCATTGTTTGCGTCTTGGCGTCTGCATGTTTTGTCTTTTCTCTGCAAAGCTAAAGTCTTTAGTCACCACCTACCAGCGTAACATTGAGTTTGGACACACTCGTGACAGTACACAGGCCCCCTGCCAATCCTCTCTTCTCTTTTTCCCTCTATCCCACCATCCCTTGTTTCTTCTTCATTCTAAATTGAGCTGTTGGCAGTAGACAGTTTTTTGGCACCTCAATGAACCTAATCTGGTCTCTCAATATCTTTGACAATCAATCCTAGAGGCCACGATTGCAGGCTCGGAATCAATAACACGTTTAAAGGTCATTATAGTTATACTAGTAGTGTGCTTATGGCACGCTTTTAACTGTCTACTTCAGGGTACATTCACCCAGCGATATGATTTAGGTTCAAGTTCAACTCGATTCCATCATGAAGTGCAGGCAGCTTTACAATAGCCCTTCAGACTTCTAAGGGGCACACAATAGAGACAATTGCCCGACCACAGCACTAAGGCTAGCTAATGTTAGGTTGTGCTTTGGACAGAAGAGACAGTGGCAGCTAGGGCATGATGTTGCTGTGCTGAGTATTGCCAGGAATGTGATTACGTGGTGCTGTGGCTTTTGGTTTTTTCCCTGTATATGTCTGTAGAGATATCTTAATGGTTATGTGTATGCAGGTGTTTGGCTGTGTGGGAAGGTTTCTATCTTGTGTGTAGCAGGGAAGCTCGGAGCATCCGCTTGACTTTGAAACTTCCCCCCACTCGTCTCATTTGAGGACAGCCCCACTCTGAGACTCCTCGCTGCTCCTCATCACAATGCATAGAGCATGCAGCTTCGCCTGCAGTGTGTTGAGCAGAACACAGATGGTTATCAGCGTAGCAGAGACTCGATGGGGAAAGGCAATTTTTTTTCTCCATACGTTATATTTTCTTCCTACTTGTTTCCTTCAACTTTCTATATTGTTTAAAGGAAAAGCTTCAAGGCTCCATCTGTGCTGTGGCTTTTTCAATAGTCCTCAGCAGTGAATGTATGCAGCCATGCATATGTTCATACTTGAATGGCTTATTCTTATATGCTACAGTCATGTGAAAAAGAAGGTTTCACAGAACTCCATACAGGCTTTTGAAAAACTAAGTACACCTTATTACTAATGAGGTTGAAGTAATACATTTTATGCATGAATTTTTCAGTCTCTCACATCATTGTGACTTCTCTTTTCAACATTGTTGAATGAATTTAGTTCATTGAGGTTTCCATGCTTCCGTTTATGCATAGGGCTCTTAAGGTCCTGCCAGGTCTGGACTTTGTCTGGACCATTGCAATATCTGGATTATTTTCTTTTTCAGCCATTCTGTTATAGGTTTACTGCTGTGTTTGGAGTCATTGTCCTGTTGCATGACCCTATTTTGGCCAAGCTTAGCTATCATTAAGTCATGATTGTTTTGCAGCTACCAATCACGTAACTGTTAGCATGAGGTGTTTGTGCTCATATGCTGTGTTTGATTTTTGCCAAACGTGGTTCTGTGCATTATGTCCAAACATCTCCACTCTGGTCACGTCTGTCCAGAGAACATTGTTCCAGAGGTCTTGTGGTTTCTTCAAATGCAATTTTGCATTGCATGGCCTGACTTTGGGGTGAATTTGCTAAGATGTTTTCCTACATGTAGATTGATGGACTTCAGATTATTTGGCCTTAGAACTCTTCCCAAAATGATGGGCAGCAGAAATTGCTTCCCTCAGGTCATTGCTGAAGTCTTTTCTTCTTGGCATTATGTTAAAACACACCTGAATGGTCGAGGCCAACAAACTGGAAAACAACCTCAAAACTTGTGCTTTTATACAGGTGCTTACACTTACTGATGATCAATTAATCATCAGTGCGTTTGATTAGCAGCACCTGGCTGCTACTTACCTTCATCATTTCTATGGAAGCTGCATAAAGTCCTGTGAAATCTTTCTTTTTCACATGACTCTATGTATGCACAAGTCTGTGTCTATGCTAGTGAGGAAGAAGATTGAGAGGACAGAGTGTGAGTATTCAGGCAGAACAGTGTGGCAGCCAGTCACTCCTAGTCTCTGAATACTAAAACTCCCCAAATGTCACTTTGAAGAAGTTCATGAATGAATCAGTATGTTTTTTTTGCTCAGTCTTTCACCTTTTCTTTCTCTTGTTTCTTTTCAATGCTTCTTTTATTCAGGAGATTGGAAGGAAGGTAAGTCTAGAAGTCTTTACCCTCACCCTAAAGTGACACTTCTCTCTCACATGATCATGTGGAGAATTTATTTTCTTGTGTAGCTTATACGACATGTTTGATTTGTCTTTCCACCAACAATTATTGATGCAGATCTCTTACTCCCAAAAAAAAATAAAAAAAATGACTACTTCCTAGCGAAGTTATTTGTTCTAAAAGCATGTTATACATCTTAAAAATGGTATCTTATTTACTAGATATAACATCCACTTGGAACTGGTCTATTAATTTTAATTCATCACAGTTTATAGCCTTGGCTGTTAACATATCTATCAGTTTTGGCAAGTTAATGATGATAAGTAATTCCATTAATCAAAATAGGTGGTCCAGATAGTTGTGTTGTACTTTCTTTTATGGTTAATCACGTATCGCCATCAGTATTTATCATTTTGCTTGAGTCACCGGTTCACATTCTTTTTTTCCTCTCTCAAAAAACAGATATATCAGGTCTTATCTTTTTCTATATATAACATAGAACTTGAGCCAACTGTTTAATGAAGGTCACAGTAGAAAGGAGGACAGTGAAGATAGGTCGGCTTTGTAAATATATATGCCAGATCGTGATGCCTGTTTGCAGTGAAAACTGATTTTATCTTCTTGGTGTGATAGTATTTTAGCCAGAGACTTAACACAAGAGGACAAAGAAACACCTACAGTGCCTGGCAAGGCATTATAAGTCGTATTCATATGTGCACACAGGTGTGTTTCTTTTAGACATTAAGCATATATGTACAAATCACCATTACCTCTATTGGTGCACACGTAACGAAATCAGATGAATCCATATTCAACACTGATAATAACAAAGGGAAAATATGTTTTTAGATGTTCTTTGCAAATCTATGCAAAACATGAAATCTCTCACAAAAGTATCCAGGCATTAGTTTAGTGCATTTTATTAGGTCCTTTGTAAAAATGACTGAGATTATTCTTGGTTCAGTGTCTGCAGGCTTTGCACGCCTGAATTTGGCCAACAAATTTAGTTGTGTAATTCATTAACACTTCTTGGGAGTTCCTCTTAATTCTGCCAGGTTGTGTATTACATGTCTGTGAATTGCTATCTTCTGGTTTCTCTGAAAATATTCACTAGGATTTAAATTAAGTATTTTGCCAGTCCGGTTGTTAAGTCTGACGTCACTAGCTGTGTCTGGGCCTAAACTCCGCTGGAGGTCCATATATCAAACGATCACTATGGCATTACTGAGAGTTGAAAAACTGTCTAAAGTCTTTCATCTTTAATAAAATGATCAGCGTTTTGCTCTACCAGGTGTAACAATTGAGTTTAACATCCAGGCATCCATGAAAACGGAATTTATGACATTTAATGGAGTTAGAAGTTAGCAGGAAGTTAGCTCGCTAGCTTCTATCTAAATACAATATAGCATGTCCTGACTGCGGGGTTTTGGAAACAAATTAAAACGTACAGCTCTGTTATCACTTCCAACATAAATGAAGACAGAAAACTAAACAGCAGTGACGTTTGTAGGGTTACTGAAGTTTGGCTAGCTGGTATATAATGATGTGCTACGTGACCGCTAGCGACACAGCTATGTTAGCATAATATAAACAAGCTAACTTTTTTTTAATGACCGGATAGCGAGGTGCTTCCACCTCCATGCTTCACTGAAAAGGTGGTAGTAAGTTGGCAGGCTCATGTTGTTTCCCGTTTCTGACCAAAGAGACCTTTTGTCTCATCAAACCACAGAATCCTTTTCCTTATGCTCTAAGAAGTTTTTTCAGTTAACTCTTTTTCCAAACTCAAAGTAGGGAGTATTTTACTCAAAAATGGCTTTCATGTAGCCACTCAACCATAATATAGTAGATGAAATGGTTGTCCTTCTGACAGGTTACATGTCTTTGAAGTTCTACTGGAATAATGAAACACTATTCTTCCAAAAAACGGTCTTAGATTTGGTATTTTGAATAAGGTGGTGAAATGTACTGTCAAACAAACCAATCAAGCCAGTCAAAATCTCCCATGGGTATTCAGTTGTGTTGAGATCTGATGACTGTGAAGCCAATGCATTTGACTCACCAGGAAGTGACTGCTCCTATCAGGATAGAAGTATTTTATCATAGGATGAAGTTGATCTGTTGGAACAATTTTGAAAAGTTTTATAGTGAACTCAAGTAATGTCACTGCAGGGATTTTAGTTTTTGTTTTGTTTTTTACTTTAAATTTCCACATATTTCTGTGTCCAGTTTGCAGTAATTATTATGGTAAGTAGGATGCACTCAACTGTAATTGGTCTTGAATCCATTTACAATTTTTTAATCATCTATGTTTGTGAGTACAGTGCACAAAATGTGTAGAGCAGGGGTGTCAAACATAAGGCCCGAGGGCTAGAATCAGCCTGGCGGTGACTCCATTCTGACTAACTAAATGGCTTTGGAAGTATGAAGGCGGGGATAAAGTTTTGGACTTCTAATTGCATTTCTTTTTAAGGTTTTACAGCTTTTCCTCCTAAAGACCTCCTCAACAGTCATTCATACTACACCAAACTAGTTAAGTAATAGATAAACAATTAAATGGCAGAAAAGTCCCCTTTCCCCCTTTTTCTGCTATGGAAAATTAGGTTTTTAGAAAAAGGAAAGTTTTCATCAATTAACAAAAACTATGTTTTATAAATCCAGTCTAGGCCAGGGGTTGGCAACCTGCGGCTCTTTAGTCCTTATAGTGTGGCTGCACGTGGTTTGGGAAAAGTATTTAGCTGAAGTGTATTTTATTTATGTTAGTTCTTTTATTAACTTGTAGTTCTAAATTGGAAGAATATTGTGATATTGAAATATAAAAATAAAATTATATTCTATTATTTTTTCATCGCTCAAAATAAGCATCACACTCGCGGAAGCCGGTGTACCCGCCGAAACGCCGTGCATTTATCAAGACTTTCAACCCCAGGTAGGCCAATTATGGATCTTCGGATCCACATTATGTCAGCAGCTATTCTCCACTGTGAACTATGTTAAAAACAAGCACCGCTCACGCCTCACAGATGACAGCTTACGGTCCTGCGTAAAGTGAAAGTGACTTTGTACAGCCCCGATTTGCAGACGCTGTGCGCGGAGGTTCAGGAGCAGAAGTCCCAACACACGGTTGCTGTACGCATACAGCCGGCTGTAGCTTTGCAGCTCACAGCCCGACACACACCAACACAACAGCATAGATAGCACAGACATTAAGGCGGCGAGGCGTGATTGCGGGTGCGGCTCAGGTGCGTCCACCTCCCCTGTAGCGGCGCTGCAGACCACGGCCCGCCATACACATTAACCAGGTAAAATACATATTTAGGCAGAATTTTGCAAATATCTATTTTTCATCTTTTAGCAGCATAGTGCTTTTTTTCCAATTATTTTTTAAAAGTCAGGTCAAGGCTCCAAAAGCCCAAAGGCGATATAAGGGTGGCGGCTCACAACAGTTTTTGTTTGCTACATGGATCATTTTAGTTCAGCTGGGTGTCTTTCCTTTTGTTATATTTCTTTAAGAGTTCAAAATGTGTTTTTACATAAATAAAATGCTATTTTATCTGTAGCACTTCATGGATTTCATAAGCAACACACCTTAGTTGTTCACACAAAGCATAAAGGTAAAAAACAATATATACAGTGTTACCTTCATTTTAGATGTCAAAAAGTATTTGCGGCTCCCAGTGTTTTCTTTTGCGTGGAAACCGGGTCCAAATGGCTCTTTGGGTCTTAAAGGTTGCTGACCCCTGGTCTAGGCGGTGATCTATCAGAACAGTTTCTGTTATTTTACACATTTATCATGTAGAAATGCATCTCTTAATCTTATAATGAGATATCTCTTGGATTATATGTACAACAAAAACAAGAGTTTGTGTTGCCTTTATATTCACACTATAAACACTAAACTCTCATTATGGGTGCTTTTAATGTGTATTTATGCTTGCTTGTCTCATGTGTGTTATGCTTTTTTTGAACTGGCCATGCTCAGCACCTAATTTTTGTCCTTCTCTTTAGGCCAAGCAGGTGGAGGCCAAGGAAGCAGATCTAAAGAAGCAGGATGCTTTTTACAGAGAGCAAGTGGCCCGGCTGGAGGAGAGGGTAAGAAGTAATTTGCAGTTTACACCAACTTAAAAAATGTACGATCGCTCACAAAACTAGATGTACGATTGATCTTATGGTAATTATTTATTTTTAAAGTATCACTTTTAATGAGTTTGACTTTTACAACCTTTCCCTAAGCTAAATTTTCAGTTGAAATTGGAGAAACACACTTATTTATCCAGCTTGTTTTTCTGTCAAGGTTTCCTAAGTTTAAATTTAAAAAAGTTTACAATATGACGGGGCAATTTTTCTTTTGAAAATGGTAATTAAATCCAAAACTCAAGAACATTCACATAACTCTAAGAATGTGAATAAAGTAAAAAATAAGGAGGTGGATAGTAGAGTAATAGATAGTAATGGATAATAGATTAGCATGAAAGCTAACAGAAAATACAACTTTCTATTTCACAACACAAAGCAAAGTCTTAATGAAATATTGCATTGCATGCTCACCAGGTGAGCTGGTGTTATTGCTGTTTTCAAGAACCTGCACCATAATGTGCTGCAATAGTTTCTCCTGGGTAAAAGTTTACATACATCATTGAGCAAACCAGTCAGTCACTAGCACACTGCAGTGCATACAGAAGCACACATACCCAGTGTACGCACAAATAAGGGCACACATGTTCGAACTCTCAATTCGACCATTATACACAGTGGGCCTGGTCCCTACTGGGCTCAGCCAAAGCGGTCACATTTATTTTTCCTCTTCATCCCACTGCCCCACTGTTTTTGTCATCATCCTTGAACTTAAACTCTGCATGCGTTCCCCAGTGTGGTGTGTATTGCTGTCCTTCGCTCTCTAGTTGGCTGCCTTGCTGTAATTGTCTTGCTGCCCCTTTTTGGCTGTCACTTTAAATTTCAACCTCCGTGCCTGGGCCAAACAGATAAAGGGTTAAATCTAACTCATCCCGGCATGTGTCCTCCCGTTTCTCGAAAATGACACTACCCTGATGTTCTTTGTAAACTAGTGTCCTATGGATCGGGACATGGGTCTGCTGCCGTGCTTGGCGCACTTCAAATGGCAGCTCCATGCTGGTCCCAGTGAGAGATGCCTGCAAGGCGGGGGACCAGGGTCAAATGCCCTGTTAAAGTGTGCTAAAAAGAATACCTTCATGTGGCTCTCAAATCATAAGTATATCTCAAGAAGGGTATAATGCCCTATTTAGTGTGCTTAAATTGACACCTTCATGCTGGGAAGGAGTTTTCTCCCCTTTGAAGGGTTAAAAAGTCAAATGGCCTCTACGGTGGAAGCCAAATGGAAATTTTACACAACTGTGAAGGCGCTAAGGTGATGCTGTTCTTAAAGCCAGGCATGAATTCAAGAAATATAACATGAGATGGTTAAAGGGCACAAATGTCTTTGCAGACAGCAGAGCAGTTGTTATAATTCATTGCTATGATGCATTATGATTGAAGAAAGGTTGCTAATGTTTATGCAGTTTGTAAATTTATTGATCAGTTGTCAAGAAACCAGTAAGATTACAATGTTAGTTATATAATTCTGAACGCTATTTAGCTCCTTGTGCATTATTGTATCAATGCACAGGGAGACAGTAGTGCATCATATAGAAAGGGGGCAAATGTGAGTTCAGGTGTAAGAAGTGATGCGTCCCAACTAACACAGCTGTTATCAACTCTCGACACTGGTCATCCATCAACCATGTTGGCCTCTGGTCAATATTTCTTAGATCAACGTGTCAACAAATGACTTTTGCAGCCCCAAGAGAAACAGAGGAATCAAAAGGAGGCAGAAGACAGAGTGGAAAGACACTAAGGAAACACATAATGCATGGAAGCCAGAAAGAGAAAAACTGAAATGAAAGTGATTCTTAGTTTTCTTAAGAATCTTAATTAGTGTATAATAATGAGTATTTCCTCTAAATGTTAAAAGACAAGTATGATAAAGGTAAAACGACCATTACAAGCTGTGAGTGGAGCATAAAAATGGAAGTGGGAGAAATGGGAAACCTGGATAGCAGGAAGGGTCAATGAAAACTAAGAAAGTGATATATTTACAAAATTTAAAAAATGATTTTCCCTTATTGCATATGGAGGCAATTTACAACATAAGTAGATATTATGTGTGTATTTTGTGTCTGGTTGTGTGATCTTGTACTCCTTTGTGTAACTGGTTGGCATATCACATGTTGTCTTACTGTGTATCAAGCGGCTTGGAGCTCCATAGGGGTTGTAGTTTGTTTGGACTGTGTTAACAATGCTCTTTTTTTTCTTCTTGTTCTGGCCTCAGTGCCCCATTTGGCACTGAATCTAGCCGCCCTTCATTCCCTGTGCTCTTCAACCAGTATGAGCCAAAATCACTTTTGGCATGTTCTTTTCCTGTGCACTCATTGTATTTTGTGCTTGCTTAATAGTGTCCACTCCAGATGAAGGCTTATAATATGTATGCACAGTACAAAGAGTAAATTTGAGGAAAGAAACAGAACAGTGTCACAAAGAAATAGCAACCAGGAATATTTAGCTTAGAAACAAGCAAAGAGATATTTAATTCAATTAAGAGTAAAACTTCTAAACAACCAAAGCATTGTATTCATAAATAGTTCATATTGTTGCCGTTTATTATATATAATTGGTTTGAGTTTTTCTTGTGCCATACACAGAGCAACAAGGATGTGTTGTAGGCAGGGAACACTAGAGTCAGTATTGCTAGACAAAGGCTAGATTTGCAGTTAAATTCCCAAGTTTCAACTGGTTACATTTGGGAATTTTCTGCTTTTATCATTATAAATTATTAAAGATTGATCTTTGAATTGGAGGTTGTTGGTAGGATAAAATAACATATTTAAAATTACTACCATGGGCTTTAAGTTCATTGCCATTTTTCTATATTTACTTAAAACAACAGAACATGCATACAATCAAAATTGAAAAATATGTTTAAAGAAAACAGTTTACTATTGCGTTAGGAGATAGAATTATCACTCTTTTTCATTTCTAACAATTTTAATGGTTTTTGACCAAGTTTTGTATAGATTTATAGAGAAAGTTCAAGAAATTTAACTATTCATGGTGAAAAATATTGTTAATCAACATTTTATGTGAAAGAAGAAACACTATTTAAAAATATGTAACAATGTGGATAATATATTTTTCTTGATTATTATTTATTACACCTCATCCGTAAAAGGCTGAAGGGGTATTGACGTCACCCCACCTGGTGGCGTAGACAAGCGAGTCTGCGCATGTGATTGATACCGAAGGTGTTTCTACTAAAAATCTCGGATGAGTTTGAATCCCAGTGACCTTGACTTCAAAGTCAGAGGTCAAGTTTTCGGAAAACCTTGTGAATGCGATAACTGTGAGATGAGAAAAATTGTGTAATTTGTGTATAAAAAGGTAAATGTCCGCTGTGCTTTGAATCTTCTACCACAAGTATGGACATTCAGAAAGGCTGTGTATGCAAAGTTTGGAGTTTTCAATCTGCAAACACCGTAGCTTTTTTTAACCACTTTTCTACCGAGAGTGCATAAAAATTAGTTTTCACTTGGAATATATTGCTTGCTCACCATTATCTTCCATCACATTTTTCACGCCCCCTTCTGTCTCCTCTCAATTCCTTGCTTACCTCTGGATTCCCCCAGAATCTCGAACACCAGGAGAAAGAGGCACAGGAACCGAGAGAGAGAATATAAGTCTGATATATATTACATGTCTGTTCCAATCTAACATAGCCATTCATCAGAGAGGCTTCCAGTGACAGGCCATCACCAGGCTCCCAGACAGCTCAGCCTGCTGCCTCCGATGCTACCGCTCATTGGGGCCAGAGCTACCAAATAGCCCCTGAAAACAATATCTATATATTTATTACATTTTCACTCAATACCTGCCTCGCTGTAAAACAATCTCATATTTAACAATCAACTTGCCAATGTTTCTTTTTCTCTTTTATCCCTACCATATCTTGTTGCCCCCCCCCTCTCCCCCCCGATCACATCTGTCTCTATATCTTTCATTTTTAAGTCTTTTTTTCCCTTTGAGTGGTGCTTTTTTCCCCTCCATGCTTCAATTTCATCTTTTTCCGAAAAGATTTTTTTTTGTTCTCTTCTTTTTTCTTTTCTTTTTTCGCCTTGTATATCAATGAAATTGGATTTTTCTACTCTCCCATGGAGGACAATCACAGCAGCAATTGCCATCTCATAGCAAAGTTCTACCGCACTGTGAAAGGAAGAAATACAGGAGAAAGAGCATTAAAAAAATGTAATGGCTTCTATCTCTATATCTGTGTCTCTGCCTCTGACTTGCTAGCTTCTTCTCTCCCTCTGCCTGTCATTTCCTGCTCTTTCTTTGTACTCTTTCTGCAGGCTGCAGCAAAAACTACTTTTTTCCTGCTGATTGTCAGCAATAGAAATATTAAAATAAAGGCAGTGTTTTTGTTATTATTATAGTTTTGTAGTAAAAAAATGTTTTAAATTTTGGGTGTTTCCGCCCTCCCTCTTCTTCACTATGAAGCCATCTGTGGCTCTGTTATAAAACTGAAAATGGAGTGATCTGGAGGCATGACGGTGCATTTCAGTGTTGTTTATCACCATTTGCTCCTTCAGCTGCGTGACAGGAGTCTTAGGAATTTTACCAGAAGTTTCTTCAAAGAATGAATGAATAGATAAGAATTTACAATAACAAAGTGGTGCATCCTTTTTATGGAGAAAAAAAAAACAAAAATAGAGCCATCCATCTGTTGCTTTTCACAGGATAAAATAATTTATGGGTACAAGCTTTGAAATTTTAGCTTCTATTTTGCAGTTTTATTGATTTGTTTTGTTTTATTCATTTATTTTAACTTTTTAATTGGAGACTTTTCTATTTTTCTGTCCTAATTGGGTGTTAAAATGAAAAGTTAACTCTCTAGATGCATTTTGTTTAGTCATAAGAGACACTAGCTTGGAGCTAGCCTGTAGTCTTTTGCAGCATAACTAATTTAAAGAATTAAAACCTTTTAAATAGCTGACAGGAACTTAATAAATAGTTTGAGTATTTTTTTCCCCAAAGTGAAAGTATTTTGAAAGTTGAGTTTTAAAGTTAAAACACTTTTATGTGAACTTTCGTAAAGGGTTAGCTTAGGACAAAGGCTAACATTTAGCTGAAACAGGAAAGCTAACTCTTTGAGTTTTCAACCTGTAACCAGCAGATTCAAGAAATATGGAACTCAGTCAAAAACAAATATTCTTATTACAAAAAAAGTCAGATTATATGTATGGCAGAATACATATAATCTGGTCCACACAGCCAATTCCAGTTTTCAACAATGGCGGCAGTTTTAATATTACTCTTATTTCTCTTTCTGGGTCACAAATTTTTTTAAAACATATTTTCAGGTGAGAATGTAGCTGTGTAAACTTCAAATATCTGAGTCTACCGACTGATCGTTTTCAAACCCCCGCGGTCTTTCACTACTCGGGTTAAACATGATATATAAGTCACTTTGATAACTTAAAAATGTTATTGTTTGGTTTTTTTTGTGTTTTATTTGTTCGTGAGTAAATCGGTTTGGCTGAGATTAAAGTTATTAGATTAGATTAAATTAAATTTAACTTTATTAATTCCTCGGGAAGGTTCCTCAGGGGTTTTCACACAGCTGAATAAACGTCAAACAGAAAATGATTAAACAGAAGTGTGAGATGGTCGAGTGTTTACGTCAGTGCCCGGTTATATTTTAGATAGCAAGGAGCAGACGGCAGAGTTTCACTCCACCGAGGGAGCTCAAGACGTACTACCCGGCTTTCTTTAGACCGTGAAGGCCGGGTCCTCAGGTGGAAGCAGCCTCTGAATTTGGACACCCCCGCTGTTTCTGGGCCGGCCAATAATAACGGTGACATTTAACGTATTTTATCCGATAAATAAACCCTGTAAAATGTATTACCCCCAACAGCCCTTTTGAATGCCTCACTCTTGGAGCACTTTTTTTGCCACATGTATCGCAAACCACGTCTCAGCTGTTTGTGGAGGTAAAATACGTCCGCACAATTACGCTCAGCCATTGTTGTGAGTGCGCACGCCAGCGGCTGCGAGACATTTATACAGCCGTATTTCGCACATGACTATGAAAGGCGGAAGAGGAAGTAGTTCCTTTGAATGTACACAATCCGAATGTTATAGTTTCTTTCCACTGTGTTCCTGTTAATGATAAACTACAAATTTACTCTAAATTACTAAAACATCGATATTGTAATGTGAGATTCTAGAACATAAATGATTGGTATCGGAGGAATCGATATTTCAGGACCAATCCGCACATCACCACTGGGAGCGCAAACAAATATGCAGGCCTCCCAAAAACAGATTGATTCTGCTGTGGCAAAGGCCTCTGACAAAAAAACAAAATTGTACTTTATGTGCTGTTTTCCTCCAGTCCCTCTCTTACCTCTGGGTTTTGCATGTAGATGAAAAAAAAACCCACTGGATATGCACACATTCCTGCTGTTTTAATTGCGCTGCCCAGTTTAGTGGATATGTTGTAGATTTTGTTACCTCTTACCAAACATAGAAGTTAAGAGTTTATTGTGTTTATAACAAAGATGAACATTTGTGTTTATCTGTGCATCCATATCCTAGTATATTGCTGTAGCCCTTGAAAGATAATAGTAAAATGCTTAGTCATTTCTGTGTAAAAAATAAAATAAAATAAAAATCATTTACCAGCCCGCTTGCTCTACTTATGAGTCACACAGCAGAAGTCTAAATTTCTTTAGCTCTGCAGAATCATAATGTTAGCGGGGTGGTGGGGTTTCTTCCCATTTTGTCCCTCCTGCTCAGCAACAGATAAGAGAAAGAAGCCATCAGTACAAGGAGTTATTTGTTTTATTCATTAAGAACTGGAAGCCTTTTCTCTAAATTGACCTAGAGCCTGTGTTGGGGGTGCCGCTTCTATCTTCTCCATATTGTTGCAGTGCATTAGCAGTAATGACTTAATTTGTCTTCGACATCCCCCCCACCAGCATTTTGTTTTGCTCCAGATGAGCTAAAAACCTTTTGGAACGCAAATAGAGTAAATGGGATGAAAACAAACAAACACTATTTTATTCAAGAGGTTTTAGATATTTGATTTCATGGCGAGGCGATGCACTGCGTCAGGCCTGTGTAGCTATTCTGGTGAGCCAGTGACGAAGCATGCTAAACAGCAGACGGCAATTTAAAAAAGAAAGATTGTGCTTTGCAGCTCCTAAAATGTTGATCAAGGGAGGAATGTTTTCATCCAAACTGAGCAGGGCCTCACTTTTGTGGGCTAATGAAAGGTCAGGGCTATTCTCTGAATCAGTTGGGACAACAGCAGGACATCATAGTTTGAGACCACTCAGTAATCACACAAATTACACTCCTCTCTACCTGGTTGTGAGTGGTTGACTGAGGTTCTTTTTTCTTTTCTTCTTTTTTTGGATATGTCTGTCAGTGTTTACTAGCTGCCAGGGTACATTTAGACACTTAAGGCAGTGCGTCCACATGTTCCCATGGTGTGTGTTAGTATCTTGTTTGTGTAGGTGTGCGCAAGAGAGCGCTCACATTGTTTGTGTGTGTACATGTTTTGAAAGTGTTCCTGCAATCATTGACACACATGGCCTTTTGTACTCTCAGGTGGATTAGTGTGCTGATTAGAGCCAGCTCTGCCATTTAGGCAGGTATTATTACCTTATACTTAGTATTCTAGACAGAACCCCAAATCTGGCTCGTTCTGTCTCTCTCTTTTCTCTTCCAGTGGCTCAGTCTCAGCACCCAGGAGAAGTCTTATTTCTGCCTCTTTAGCAGCCCCCAAAATCTCTTTTTAGGCTTTTTATCTGTGAATAAGCTTCTGTTTTAAATCCTTTTCCGTAGCTCTTGACAGTTCCTTTGTCTAAACCGAAAACCACTTGATTCAAGGCCAAGAGGGCGCCGATACAGCATGAGCTTACAAGTTAACTCTTGGCAATTTGGCCATACTCTTTACTGTGCTTTACATACAAAGTAATGTCTGCCTGAGGGACGGCTAGTGTGGGTCGTTTATGTTGTTTTGCATTTTGATCTCAATCAGAAGTATGAGAAAGCATGCATGCACAGAGCAGTTTGCAGTGTAAAAGAAAATAAATGTGATGTGCTTTTAATTGATGTGTGTAACTGTACTGAATGTGAAAAGGGAAGTGCTCTAAATCTACTACAGTTCATCTAAATGAAGAGAACTTAAATTGGTATCAGACCTTTTGTCAGTGTTGTCATGTCTCATCTTCTTTTAGCTCTACAACACATGACTATTGATCTTTTCAGCACCACAGTTCATTCCTATTGATCTCTTCTGAAATATGATGAATGTCTTCCCTGCTTGGGGATGAAGTTAGAGCAGATGGCACCAAGAGGCTTAAATTTGTCACATTTATGTTTATGCAAGATGATTGAAGGGTTTGGTAAATGTAATGGTGATTGGTTAGCTGTTCACTTACGCTTTTTGCACAAATCTGCGGCACGCATAAGATTTTTTTTCCTCTGAAGGATTATTTTTGCACGCCATTTGCTAAGGATGATAGGTTATTACAGTTTGAGAGACTTTTATGGCAGTGCTGCATCTTAGAGCATGTGTGTAGATTGTTCAGCTAAACATGAACCCAATAGTTAATGGCAAAAAATGTCAAATCTGTGGAAGGTAATCATTTTGTGAATGACAGTTTTATAATGAAAGTATTCGTGCAAGTATTACTATTTTTGTTCACATGGGGTCCTTCACAGAAAGACATTTATATCGGTTGACATTACCCTCAATCAAGCCTCGCACAACACAAGCTATCTGTCACACTTTACAACCTCTCACAATTTGATTATAAATGTGCATAGCAGCCACTGAGGGCTGACAAGACAGATCTTCCTGGGTTGTATAAATGGTCTAGTAGCTAGGTTATATGGCTGTGTTTGAGGAGGTAATTTAGGTTGAGTGGTCCTGCTATGGGTTCATTTGCTATGGGTCACCGGGGGATTACGGCCACTGGTCTGTACATTGTTGACAAGCGACCCCGTGGCCTTACAGGATTGCTTTCTGTTATTACAGCACTCTTAACTGTCAGGATAAGCACAAACACGCATACACTGAAGCACCCATATTTTGCGTGTGCAGGAAAAGCGCACCTCAAAATAAAAATGTTTGTCTTTGCAGTCTTCAATACTGTGAATGTATACTGGAAACTAAATGTTACTGATTGCAAAGTTAGCATTTATGTTGTGGACACTAAACCAAACGGTGATCTTAAAATGAATCACCATTAGGTTTTAATGAAGTCTGAGACATGACGCCAGAGCTGTGTGGACCAGATCTGTAAAGAAAAATTACTCGATTCATATGTTTCCTTTTGCCTAATTACCCTTATCCCATTATTTTAATAAAGTGCTAAGAATCACATTTTAATGCATTCCTCCTACTCACTGACTTTCTCCTCTGTCTCTGCAGAGTTCTCAGTTCTACAAGGTCACCACAGAGAATTTCCACAAAGCTGCAGACCAAGTGAATGCCAAATTCAGGTAAGTGCAGACATGGACAGTCTAAGGTATATAAATAATTTAAAATAAAACACAACTAATAATTGTGAAAAGATTCTCTATAAAAAAAAATTGATATGATAACACTACAAGCAGAGCCTTCTTTTTGCAGTTGTCTAAGGGAATAAAAAGCTAACAGCAAAACAAGGTGTCAGAGAAGTCATTAAGTCTTTGTCATGTCTTCCTCCCCTAACCCCAACCAATCACGGCAGATGGCACCCCTCCCTAAGCCTAGTTCTGCTGGAGGTTTCTTCCTGTTAAAAGGGAGTTTTTTCTTTCCACTGTTGCCAAAGTGCTTGCTCATAGTGGGTCATATGTTTATTGGGGTTTTCTCTCTATTATTGTAGGGTTTTTTACCTTACAATATAAAGTACCTAGAGGCAACTGCTGTTGTGATTTGGGTCTATAAAAGTAAAATAAAATTGAATTGAACTAAATTGAGTTAGTTATGGGGAACTGTGGAAGTGAAGACAGGAAGGGAAGGAGTGAGAAAACCTTCTGATAAAGCTGCTGAGTAGAAAGGCAAAGGAAAACTCTCCTGTAACTGCAGAGGGAGCTTTAACTACATGAGTGGTGCTGCGCGTTTTCACTTTTCCCCAAACCAGTCTATATGAGGAACAGTCTGGAAAAATGATGGTAAATGGTAAATGGACTGATTCTTATATAGCGCTTTTCTACTCTCACGGAGTACTCAAAGCGCTCTATACAACATGCCTCACTCACCCAATCATACCCATTCTCACAAGCACTTTATCTACACTTAGTGCTTTCTAACGACATTCATACACATTCATACTCCGATGGACGCATCGGAGAGCAAGTTGGGGTTAGTATCTTGCCCAAGGATACTTGACATGCAGACTGGAGGAGCCAGGGATCGAACCACCGACCTTCCGATCAGTAGGTGACCTGCTCTACCTCCTGAGCTACAGCCACCTGATCAACATCCTCATCAGAAAACTGTCTGAAATATGCAAAGCAACACCTGGATAAGTCAGATTCAGTTGGATAGATGATAGTTCAGTTTAAGTCACTAGTCTGTTTGAAAATAAAGGAAATGTATTTGTTTCTAAGAAGCTTGAAGTATTTGCACAGGTAAAAGTAAAATAACAGAAAGAAGCAGCGCAGTGCATTCAATTTTAAGGAAAGGCTGTTTTTTTTATTATCTCTTTGCTGAAGGTGTTCTGTTTATTTATTTCCATGCAAAATATGTTATTTGCCTAAAATTGCCCAAACTCTTGCACGTAACTATAAATCTCATACCAGCTGAGGGTTTTTTCCCACATTTTAATGATGCCTTTTAATAAATTCTATTGCTGTATGTGATGGGTATTTATTCGATGGTCTTTGAAGACTTTGTGCTATCAAAACTGATATATTCAGTGACGATTAGAGGTCCACGTGGACCAGTGAATATGCAATTGAATTATTCTACCCATTTCCTAACCCACATCTTTCAATCAGAACAATATTAGCTTGCCCTATTAGCTGAGGCCGATGTAGTTCACTGATACGCCTGATCATGTGCTGGTGATAGTCAGTAGGATTTGCTCTCTCGACATTCCAGTGTCCCCATTTATTTCATGTCTTCTTTTACAAAACACTTTGGACTAGCTTAGATTTTTGCACGTCTTTTTATCCTAAATAAAATGCAGAGTGCAAACAATACAGAGGGCAAACAAGGAGCATGTGTGTGATCCTTATGCTTAACCTTAATAAGCGATAGAACAGCCACACCTAAAGTGACTGAGGAGGCAATATTAAACATCCAAGCTGTCATGGATGAACAAATTCAGCACGTATATGTAACTCAAGAAGATGCAGAATCCTTCCCGTCCGTGATCCATCTGTCTTCTTAATAACAGGCTATTATCCTCCATAGTAATGTTGTGAAAGTGGATGAGGAGCCTGTAGGAGGTGGGGCAAGAATGGGCCCTGGCTCTAGGCTCACCTCTAGGGAGGCTTGGCTGATTGTGTTAGCTTGTCATTAGCCTGCGCTAACACTGGGATCATTGTCTCCCTCTGAAATGCTGGAAACTGATTAGCCTAGCCCACCAGGGGTTTAGCGCTAGACTCGTGGAAGCTGGAGCTGAGACTTCCCAAATCACATTAAAGAAAAAAAATACAGTGGAATAACATTAGTGCAAAATGGCAGTGCTAACTGCAAGCGAATGCTGGGCTAATGTGCGGGTAGTCATGTGGCACGGGTCTTTGCACGGAAGACACTGATTGGTGGATTTGATTATAGGAGGTGCATTAGCAGGGTTGTGACTGGATTTCAATAGTGGATAGTCAGAGTGTGTGTGTGTGTGTGTGTGTGTGTGTTAATGAAATGGCGGGAAGGTCTGGTGTTACAAGACAGGAGCAGGGATGCATTGAGGAGATCGGAGCAGAGGTTTAATTGGATTTAACAGGGAGTGTTTGGCCCATCCTTGTTTATGTGTGTAAGTTCATGCATCACTGTGTATGTTTGTATGGTCTCATATGATGAACAGCTTCTGTGAGCACAATGTGTGTCTTTCCTCAAAGCTTATGACAGACCCCGCAGAGATAAGATGCTATCTGTAGCCTCTATTGAGTAATAAAAGAAAATATTTTTTGTCTCACTGAGGCTTTTGATTTCCTCGGAGCTGAAAATGCCCCCTTGAGATAAAGAAAAAAAAATAGAGCCAGCACCTTATCCATACTTGGTAGAATTATCATTTGATATGTTAATATGGGATCGTATGAAGTGTGGGAGATGACATCTTTCTTAGAATGTCTTTATTTCCCCACTTTAGCTCATGTCAGTGCCACTGAGTATTAGGTCTTTTATTAGACTGCAATTTATATTAATAGAGGAGACTTGTGAAACCAGATGTTGATGACTGCCAAGGGTTATAACAGCTTAATGCATGTCTTTGGAAGAATTAATTATGACCTTGTCTGGTTGGAGTTTACTTATTGCTTTGTGACACTGGGATTGGAACACGACAGCTAAATCAGGTTTCAATTGTGGATGTTATTTGAGGGAGGGTGGATGTTTCAGGCCACAGCTAGCAGCATCTGTCCATATGCAGATTATTTGGGTTTACTTTAATAGGTGGGAAATAATTACTTTGGTTTGAGGCTAGATTGGTAGTACAGGTGATTTCCATTTGTCCATGATCAGATATTCTTGGCAGCAACAAAAAAAGAAAAAAAGATTGAATTCAATTACACTGAGATGAAAATTTCATTCCCGTGTTTCCTTTTTAAATGTGCGCCAGAGTACAGATGTTCCATTCATTGCAGTGGTACACCGTGGTCATTTTCCTTGGCGAGGTTGAAAGAAATAAATTAAAGTGTGAGAGGTAGGCATTCGGGGTAGGGAATGGTGTGTGTGCGTGCAAATATGAAGCTGTGTTTATGTGTGCTTGTTTTTGTGTATGTGTACGGTACAGCTGTTCCCCGCCGTTCTCCCGCAGAATTCCCGCCAGAGAATTCTCTGAATGATGGAGCTCTCCCAACCGGAACGCTACTGCATCACTCTGACCTCATTACATCCACACACATACAATCACACACGCACATATCTGTATATAGAACGATATGGGTATATCTGCAGTTGGCAAAAAAGGGCTTTGGAATTAAACTAAAGTTTTTACTCGTAACTCATAACAAATATTCTTACATAAAAAGGAAGTTTACTGCCAACTTGGAGTCAGAAGCTCCAGTCAAGGAGCACACTAAAGAGGTGCCACTTCCTATAAATAAAGACAATTAAGACTAGGAGCCTTATTACTGACAAACTCACCTCTTCTTAAAAATGATTGGTTTTAGAATCTGCACAGGATCCTAGTGCACCTTATGAAGATGCACACAGCTAGAAAGGCTGCAGAAGCATCTGTGAGTGTTCACCAATCCACAATAGACCAATTTGGAGCGGATGTCACGGTTATGTCACTGCAGTCTCGTAGGCAGCTACAGGAAACATCTGATTGATGATATTGCTGCTAGAGATTCTACGCGTTATTAATTTCGAGAATTAAATTGGTTTCTCCAAAGAAACAGTAACTTGAGTTTTATTTTTTTTTTTTTTTTGTCGTCAGATTGCGTTTGTTAGGAATATTTGTGTCTTATAAAAGGATCAGACTGTATTTCCTTTTAATAAATCAGATCAGACATCCTGGTAATTCCAAAGGGTATGCCAGCTTTTCTTTTCTTTTTTCCTTTTTTTTTTTTACAGTTGTATTTTCTGTCAGACTTTGTCACATTATTTTGCACATAAAAGCCGAGCAATACTCATGCACTTCTACATCACTTAAGATTTTTTTTCCCCCCCAAACATGAAAAATATTGTCTGAGGCGAGTATGATCAAATACAGCTAAAACAGCAAATTGGCCCCTGCAGTGTCTGAAATCATACATGAATCATAAGCTGCAGGGGATCAACACCTCTTCTGAATTAATGCAAAAGTGCATAACGCACAACAAGACAAATAATGTAATCACACAGCATTTTAGAGACAAACATGTACGCGTAGGATCGAAGCTTTTATTCGCTTTCTCCTTGACACTGACTCCAGATAAGAGTTCCCGGTTGCCTGTAAAAAATGAGGCTATCTTTCTGTGCTTCTGATTTATATGCTGCCACATTCGCCACCAGTTGTTTATCAAAGTCCGATGCATTATCTGACTGTCCAGCTCTGAATGTGTGACCTTTACTGTGCTACATGTATGTAAGGGTTTCTGTATGTGAGGATTAATGCGTCTGAAACTGCGCACATTACATACGCGTGCATGGGGGGGACATCTGACCGGTAGTGGGCGAGCACGTGCGTGCTCTGTGTTTGTTGGCTAAAGCAATCCAGCGGAGGCTTTAGTTTGAAATGTAAGATGACAGGCATTGAGAAAAATGTTAGATGTGTGATGAAAGAACGATGGCGTGGCCCTAAGCCTCCTGTCAGAGCTAACCTTTGGCGGGGCTTTGAACTGCTTTGTTGAAGCTGGTCACTCTGTGTTTGTCTAGGGTCCCCGCGGAATTGAGATGGGACCGGGGTATCTCCGAATGGTGAATAGTTGATCTGACATGGCTGTGTGTGCTATAAGGAACTGAGACCGCTGTTACTAATCTTCTCCGTCCCTTGCCTGAAATCTCGAAATCTTGGACGTGGAAGTTTTGGGTCTTGGTGGTGGAAGTTTTGGGTCTTGGTGGTGGCATCTGTCAAAGATCAGAGAATGAAATATATTTCCACACATTTTGTTTTTTTTGGTTCATAACTGAACGTACGCGTGTCTATGCCTGGGATGTTTGTTTTTCCCATATAATTGTATTCTTCCATTTCACTGTCACTCCTCTCTTCCCTAAGGCTACACGCTCGCTCCCTTTGTCTTTTGTTTATTTTTGTAGTTCTTTTGAATAAACCTTCTTTTTCTTTTTAAATTTAATCCAGTTGACAATAACAGCAGCTGCTGTCCTCACTTCGTCTTTCCACACGCGCAAAAAGGTGGAATGAGGAGGAGTGAAGTAAAACTTGTTGAATACAAATGACTCGCTGTTTTCCTGCACAACACCGGTGTACTGTACTGCCTCGGTCAAGAAGACCAGATATGACAGCGCATCTTCTCCTCCGGGTAATGAGTGGGAACGTCGAACCCACTAATCCCTCTTTCAGCAACGTATTACAAATGAGGACTGTTTCTCATCAGTGAAAAACGGTCCTCATTTAATTGGTGTTTTGCCTAGATTTAAAAATTATATGATTTTCTCTTGTAACAGTAGTTGTGGACACAAAACTGAGAAGTTCCATGCAACCTAATGCAATCCAATAAAACAGTCCTGCAACAAGCCATTGCAGGACTATTGCGTTGTGCCTTTTCTTTATCTAACCGAACAAAAGAAATCCAGGGGGTTCCCTAAAAGTTCACCCTTCTGCTTCAAAATGTAAATAAGGCGCAGAGCCAGGTAGAGGCTTTCCATTTTCTCTGCAGTGCTTTTTTTTTTGTTTAAGGAAATAATACTGATGTCCCAGAATTAATTAAGCAATAATTTATGGATATTTAATTGTGCCAAGCAGCACATTTAATTACTGAAAATGACAGGAATTAATTTACCTGACAAATAATTTCAAAGTGCTTTGGCTGTAGTCATAGATGTGTTGTTGTTTTTTTTTCTGTAAAGTAGTCTGTGAGGTAAGGGAGTTTTGACCCCTCTGTCAGGTAAGGGTGAACCACCATTCTGTAGCTAGGCAACCCGGGCGCAAGGACAAGATGGTGGTCAGCTGAGGAGACAGGAGTCAATAACTGCTTTAAAAGCTCTTCTTTGGGCCTTAAGAGCTTCGCTTTGCTAGCTGTAAAAAGCACACACAATTTAAAAGACCTGTGTGGGCGCAGGAATGGACAGACGATGCACATACACACTTTTTAGTAGCTTATTTAGTGACTGTGCTGTACTGAAAGTGGTTGGCAAACCCACTCAATACTTCCATTGCCTTTCAGTGTATTTTCATGTATTTTAAGACATATAGACTTTAATGCAGGAAAAGAAATGAACTGATGTACAGCATTTATATTATTATGTATTTTTTTAATTTAATCTTGTTTCTTTTTAACATTTTAATATATGTATGTGTGTGTAACACACATTTTTCTGCTAGTCTCCTTCTAAAAGTGTGTCTTAAGAAGGTCAGAAGGGTTACACATGCCCTGTCTTCTTTCTCTGACCCACTCATCCTTCTCTGCCTCCCACTTAATGTAGGAACAGTGTTTTCTGTCTTCATTTAAATCTGTTTTACTTTCACCCTCTTCGTTATTGTCTGCCTCCCTCACTCTCCAGTCTGTTATCCCTCACAGTTTTCTTGAATGTGCCTCAGTCTGTGTCCTTTCCTCTCTCTACTCATTCAATCTCTCATCCATGCTGATGGATTTCACTGCAGGGGGTCACTCAGGTCCGCTTTTAAAAAGCAGCAAGAGTGAAATGCGTGTCATTTTTCTCCTTAACTGGATCATTTGTATTTATTTACTCCTCTTATTACTGACGCCTGCCTTAACTAGAGAGAACATGAGGGCTTTTTAAGGGGGAACCGGCGTCCACCCTTTAACCCTATTAACCCCTGAGCGGATCCAAATGATGATAAATAGACAATGTTGTGATTGGGATTTCAGTCTGGTGGCAGCCGAGAGTAATCCATACTGTCGTTGTTTATAACAAAAAAAAATGGGTTAGACACGACGTAAGATGATTTCTGGCAACATGTAAAACTTAACGAAATTAGGCCATCAAAGACTTCTTCCTATTTATGGTCAAGGACTTTTTAATGATAACAGATTGTGTCTCAGAAGTTAAATGGAGGAAAAAAATCCTTTACACTTGAAGGATATGGATTCGTCAGAATCAACAGTAGCAACTTGTTTGCAAAAGTGTTTTTTAGTCATTATTATCATTATTATTATTATTATTATTGAAACTAGGCTAAATGTCATCAGTCCCAAAGCGTCAGAACTGTAATTTGTAGAAAATAGGAGACTCAACAAAGGTCTCCAGTCACACTTGAACTGTGGCTGTTACAGTTCACGGTATTTTAACCCCCAAATCAGTGGAGTGCGCCGAGTTGTTATCTTTTTCTAAAAATACACATTTATTGTTCATAAACTAACCGATTTTAAACAGATATTGCCAGTTTCTCAGCGTTTTTTATTCAGGCAAAGATGTTGGAAGCTACTGTTTGATTATAAAGAGCAGTGATTCAAAGCCAGAGGTACAAATATCCTCAGGGGTGAGTGAAAAGATTATCACAACGAATCTAAAAATCGACAGTTTAATTAGAAAATAAAGTTGGCGCGAACAGGTTGGGGCTGAAAAGTTAATGAAAAGCAGTAGTTGATAAGTAAGGCATGAATGATAAAAAAAGTAGAGCCTGACAGATGGTGATTAAAAAAATATGATATATCAACCGATAGGTTGACACACATGAAATGTAAACGGATTTCCTTAACATTTGTTATATGTAGTTGTTTATTTATTCATTTATGCTGTCAAGCAGTGGGTAAATGTTGCGTTCCAACCATTGACTGTAGAAAACATGGACGACGCAACCCCGCCTCCTACCATTGTGCAAAAATGAAGCCAAAATACCCCGCTTGTGGAGGCTGCCATCTTGCAAATTTGGAGCCAGAGTCTGCGCAGTAGTGACCTGTGGTGGAGCGACTGTGTAACGCTCCCGCCCACACACCCGCTGGACGTGACCGCAAACACGCCCCCCTACACTTTTTACGTAGCCCGGCTGCTCGAGTTTTTTTGCTGGTTTACCGCGACTGACGACTCGTTTAATTAAGGTAAATACAACTATGTCACTGTTATAAAAAAGACACACAGCTTATCATCTTATAGTTCTAAAATCGCTCTGTTGTTAATTCTTTGGTTAGATTAGCCGCTAGCATACGCACTGTGTTGGAGGCTTGTTGCTAGCTAGTTAGCGATGCTACACACCTGCTACTCTTAATAGTCTTCAACACTTATGGGGTTTTTTTTATCCATTTTTAGACAGCGATGAGATCAGCTGCACACTCCACAGAGGCCCAGAGTTACTGTTAATATCAAAAATATAATGCTGTCCTTTGAGATTTTAACATAAGACTGAGTGTAATGGATCTAAAACTGTTTAAATCTTCGGAGCCCTCTACAGCCTGGTAACATGGAGACTTTAAAAACATCAGCAGAATGTTTCAGTAGTGTAGTCTAATTTGTTCTTTTCATTTAATAATAGACTCCATATTATATCAACAGCTACATTCACCCTGGAGAGAAACTAGTGAGGGAGACCATCAGGACCAAGCTGGGTTTCCTGGGTCCAGAGGTTTGGAGAAACTTCTTCCCTTTCTTTCATCACAGCTGTCCTGTGCCATAAGTTCTGTTGACCCACTGTAAGAGGCATCATTTAAGAAACACCAGGAACACTGAAGCTCATCGCATTGATCAAGCAGGACTCATTATCTTCACCAACAGCTCCCTCACAGGGAAATCTTCAGCACTCCTCCGTAGGCCCGCCCCAGGAGATGGATAAACCCAGCATTTCATCAACACTGTGATGGAGACCTTTGTTTTGTGTAATGTTATAAATACTCGGATACTCCCCAGAGGCTCCGGACTTTTACATAAAGATATTATATTCAGTCCTGTAGAAAGTTATATATTTAAAAATATATGATCCTCTCTGGTTACTCTGGTATGAATAACTCTGAATCACTTTATGGTAAATAACACACTATGTGTGTAAAAAAAAAAAAAAAACTGTGAAAAAATTCCAGATGACAAGATTGTAGTTCAACATACAAGTGACGACCTTTGACCTTCATCAGGTTTTGTTTAATTGTGTTAGACAAAATCTCATAGGCTCTTCATGCAGTTGAGTACATCAAGTGTTTAAAACGGAAGCTGTACAGGTCTGAGATCAGCAGCTTTGTGAAACACCAAACTGAGGTCCTGTTAATGCTGATATATAGTGACACAGTTACATGAGTGATTAATCCTTTTGTTTTTTGTCTTTAACTTTATCAATAAAACAGCTGCAGCTTTCACTGACAGCACATGTGGTACTTTAACCTTTGTACTGTTTTCATCAGTTCATTTTGCAGTTAACATGTGAACATGCTGGATGATCTGTCTGCTGTCACTCGATGGGGCTGAGGTCTGAATCTGAGGGCAGCTCATGTAATCACAAAGACAACAGAACCATCAAACTCAGATATAAATTTTATCCCTCAATATTGAAATAAAGCTGATTTCTTTAGTAAATTCATTCACCTGCACAGCTAAACGAATCCTGACAGCCGAGTGCTCATTTTAGTTAGCTAGGTCTGAGGAGCTAGCTAAGGACGGTAGTTACGGATTAGCTTACAAACACGTTTAACTTACCGAAAAAGTGCAGCGGGGACTCGGGTCCTTCTGTCGGGTAGTCCAGTTTACTGAAGAACACCTCAGGCTGTCAGGTTAAAACACTCGGTCGTGTTTTCGTAGCGTAAACGCAGGCCCTCCTCTCAGAGCCTACGCTCTATCTGCTATTCGCGAACAGAGATACGCAAGTTTCTCTGTGACTGCAGCTGTCAGTCAAAGCTCTTATGATGACGCTTCACCCCAATTTAACATCACCGCGGTAGGAATTAGAATCAAACTTATGGGAAAGGAGACCCCTTGAACATCAATCAGTGTGATGAGAACTATTGAAAACAAAAGAAAGAATCTTTGGAAAAAAAATTATCTAAGGAGAATTCATTTATTTTAGTCTGACCCCAGTCCCATCCGCTAACATGGGGGAGGTGGGGTTTATGACCTATACTGCAGCCAGACACCAGGGGGCGATAGAGACGTTTTGGCTTCATTTTTGGGGAGCTGTCGCGTCGTCCATGTTTTCTACAGTCAATGGTTCCAACCATGTGTTTTGAACGGGGAATAGTGCCCCCTGGTGGAAAATACTGCAACATCAACACTCATAACATGATTAAAGGGTGTTTTTCCCCATTTCTTCTTTGCTTTAAAAAAAAAAAAAAAAAATGTAACAGCTGCTGTAAATGCTGATACCAATTTATCGGCAAATAGCTAATATTGGCCAACATGTCAGTCAGGCTTCATAAAAAACGAATAAATAAAACATAACAACAAAACAAAACGTATTGCTTACAGTGGTGAATTCTTAGCTCATTCCAAGCTGACCAAGCAGTTTACTTTGATGAAGTATTATAAGAGTATCCGTGTTTGTATAATTGAGTATTGAATAATTTGAACACCAGAGGTTATGCTGATGACTTGAGTCCATCTGACATCTTTTGGGGGGGGGGGGGGGGTGCCACTTGACAAACCTCTTCTGTACTCTGAGAAAGAGATTCTGCAATTACCTTTTTCTGCCACTGACTGATTAGTACAAGTGTGCTTCACTACTTTCTGTTCCTTTCTGCCCGGTTTCAGCTATTATCATTACTCAGCTAGTGGTGCATTGCCTTTTGTCCACTGTCAGTCTAAATTTAGCATGTTGTAGGGAGAAAGTAGTGCTCTTATTGCTGTTAAAGAGAAAACTTCCACAGCAGTCTTCTCTTGTGATTTCGTGCAAGCAGTATTTTCTATTAGCAAACGACCACTGCTATCAACAGGAGTTAAAAGGGATCTCTTTCAGGCCTGCCTTCACCGTCCATCTGCATCCACGCATATCCCTTTGAGCTGCTTTTCTAGTTTTTCTTCAAACTTGTAATGTTTCTGAAATTGTGACAGATGACTGTACCTGTTTGCACATGTATCACACACCTTGTTCGGCTATTGAAGCATGCTGCGTTGGTAACTGAGATCTATGAATGTCATTTTGTTGCATGGCTCTGCGACGTTACAACAGATGGTAGTCATGGTCAATATATGTTAGTTTGAAAAATGGACCGTTTCTGTTCCTCGTACTCTCTATTGGCTTTACACATGCATATTGTATGAAAATCCAGACATCGATCTCCATACATCCCCAGCTTCCAGTCAATATGTTCTTTGCAGAATGTAGACTCAGCCGTAAATCCATCAGAATATGCCCCCTCCATGCAAATGTGCTGACTTGGGTAGTGCGAGGCATGAAAGAGGGGATTATAATAAAATGATACACACCTTAAAGAGGGAGACGGACAGTGAGAGTGGGCATGTGATATGTTCTGCTTTGTTACATGTTAAGTGGAACACATCGAGACTCTCATATTATTTCAGCATTTCAGTATTTTTTCTTCTCTCCTAAGGTGTTACTTTACATATGTGTATGAGGAGATGGCTCTTCTTTCCTTGAACTACCATTATTTCTCTGTAAATACTATTTGCGTTTTGTTTCTGTCCAGTGTCACACAGCTAGGAAAGTGTAATATAACAACCCAAGCTGGCTTCATTCTTTGTTTCACTCTTGCTTTTATCAGTGGATCAAGGCAATAGGGACTTGGATTATATATGTGTGTGTGTGTGTGTGTGTGTGTGTGTGTGTGTGTGTGTGTGTGTGTGTGTGTGTGTTGGGGGCAGGGCTGAATAAGGAGTTGTTATAGAGACCTTTAGTGCTACTGATGCCTTGAGTCAAGACCCCTATATGACTGTTTAGATTTACTGTCTCTGGAGCACAGGAGTGCAGACTTACAATCACAAACAGAGTGCAAATAATAGCCATCTGCATTTGGCTAGATATCCCGTAGAGACCTGGAGACTGAGGAGGAGAATAAAGGAGAGAGGCATAAAAGGAAGATATAGATGAAGATATAGTGAAAACGGAAGAACGAGGGAGAGTAAAAGACTTTGGGACATTTATTGGCAGTCTAGTTTTGTATCTGTTGATATTTAAGCATGCATTAAACATAGTTATTCATGGTGAGAGATGACCAAATGGTAGTACACTAGGTTAACTATGAAGGCTAATAAACCTAGATTAGTGGATACCAAATGGTACATGCCCCTGTATACCCTGAGAGTTTATGTTACTATAGGGTATTTTTGCTAAACACGGGCTAAAAATTATGAGTTAATTTACGGTGTCATTTCTTCTCCATACAAATTATATTACCTAAAAAAAAAAACTTTAAAAAACTAATGAAATTGCTGTCTGTTTGGCCAGTTGCCTGATTAATAGCAAAGGTATTAATAAAATTTATGAAAAATAAATCACCACAACTAAACATAAGCGCAGGCAATCCCCCATCTAAAGAGAAAAAACTGCCAGTACACAACATTGCAAGTTACCGGTCTTTTGGTTTCAAATGGACTGGGAGGCATCAACAGCTCTCAAACTGAGTGAGTCAGTATGAAGAAACTGGCTTATGCTAACACTGTGCTGAGCTAAAGAGGCACTAAGGATGAAACTGAACATCCAATCTGAGGGAAACTTGGTTGACCTTAAAAAGGCACTGGATCTTAAGTAGCAGCAGGTATTTTGGTTTGAAAAGTTTGAAAACCAGATAGGCTCACAAGATTAATCTAGAGGGTACGTGTGCCTGAACATTACTGTTGGCTGCCCCTCCCCAGGATCTAGACACACATAGAAATCAAACATTCAGATCCTTGCTTTCTATCTCTTTGCTCCAATTGCTTTTCGTTGACTGCTTTTCATCTGATGTGTATCTGGCTGCAGCTACATGTGGCACTGACATAGAAAAGTTGCTATCAGCACTATGCACTTGTTGCTGAAAATTTGTTCCAGCTATATAAAAGAAACAATAAATATATGTGATAAAATGTCTCACGTAGGGTAAAGTTAATACAGATGGTTCTTTTCTAAAGGATAATAACCAAAGCAGAAATTGCTTTTTTAATATACCTTAAACAAGAAAGGAAAGTTTTGATACTAGATGCAGACAGTGAGCTTTAACATTTTTTGCCCATTAGGTTTGAAACTTTAGCACTAACATTTTCTCTAAGTTTTGCTTTTCTTCTGTGAAATTCTTTTCATGTTTCACAAATATAAGGGGTCAGAGGTAGAAATAAGAAAAGTTTTGAAATTACTGGCCAAAACAACAAATACGAGTCCTCTGAAGTGATCAAAATGATTCACAGCATGCTAACCAAAACACAAATTATACATTCAGAGCAAACCAGCAATGGAAAAAATACCCACATGCCTCTGGCCTTCAGCCCTTTTTTCATTTCCATTTTACCATTTTAAAACAATTAAAAAATGGTTTGCTTTGGGTATTTGATACAGTGTCCTTGTTTACAAATGCCTTGCTCCTCAGGTTACACAGGAACTGGATGATTCATAGTTGTTTTTCGCTATTTATTTTTTAATAATAATACCCTGAGATTTCCACAGTGGAGGAATTTACTTTACAGCATTTGACTCCTGATACTTTGAACTATCTGCTCATGACTTCAACATGCCGAACCTAATGTTTTGCTTGATTTGTAGGGTATTTGATGCGGTTATTTAGTGAGGGATTTTGTTGCCAGCTGTATTTAAATACAAGCTGCAAATCAGCTCGCCTGTGACTGTGTATGAAAACTTGTGTACTTCCATAACAAGGCAGAAAATAATTTGATAATGTGAGGCCATTAACTGAGAAATAGAAGGCTTCTCTTTTCTGTTAGGTTCTCAAAATGGTATAGTGAGGAGAGAGAGTAGTTCTACATGACTACTGTGAAATATACAGGAATTACTTGGGGTCTTGATTTTATACAATTTTGAAACCTATATTCATTTTTTTCCTCATAAACACAAACCAAAAAATTATAAAGCCCTTTTTCTTCAAATTCATTAGAATAAATCCCCCCCTTCCCCACAAAATATAAGCATTCACACACTTTACTCAGTATTTAAGCACCTTTGATAGTGATCACAGCTTTGAGTCTACCTGGGAATGATACAAAAAGCGTTGCATGCCTGGATTTGGAGATAATCTGCCATTCTTCTCTGCACATCCTCTCAAGCTTTGCGATGCTGGATGTAGACTGTGGATGGACAGCCAAGTTCGGTGCTCTCCGGGGATATTGAATGGGTTCAAGTCAGGGATCTAATTGGGCCAAGTGGATTTGTGCACAGGGTCATAGTCCTGTTAGAAGGTGAACCTTTGACCCAGTCTGAGGTCCTAGGCACTCCTAAGCTGATTCTCATTAGGTTTATTTTTATACTTTCCCTTCTTCAGCTTTCCTTCAAGCCTGATCAGTCTCTAATTCTGAAAAACACCCCCACACCATGACACAAGTGCATTTATGGTTTGATTTGGGATTGTATCATTCAGGTGATTAGCAGTGCCGCTTTTCCACCAGATTTGACATTTTGATTTGAGGCTACCAGTTCTCTCGCTGTTTAATCAAATCATGACTCATGAATCATGATTTTTTTAGGCGCTTTTCCTACAATCCAGCAGGCCCACATCTGTCTTTCATTGAGCAGAGGCTTCTGACTTGCTACTCTGCCATAAAGCCCAGCTTGGCGAAGTTCTCCAGTGATGGTTATGCTCATGAAAGTTCCTTGTAGAGTCCCATCTTCCCAGTTAATCACTGGAGTTCAGCCAGAGTGACACTTCTTGATAGGTTCTTAATGATCTCTCTTAAGAAGGACACAACTCAAGACATTCCTTTGAGGAATTAAGGAGTAGGACTGCTCTTGGAAACCTTTTCTAGGATCTGTTTTTTTTAGGCAAATCTGTCTTTGAGATCTGCAGGCATTTCCTTCAATCCTGTAGCTTAGATCACGCCTTTCAATTATAACCACTTTCTACAAGATGTAGAAATATCTTTAAGATGCTCAAGGAAAATGGGAGGAACCTAAGCTATAGTTCAAGTCTCATAATAAATAGTCTGAGTGCTTTCAAAGTGATATTTTATCTTATCAGTTTTGGTTAAATTTCCTCATTAAGAATACTGAATGCATATTTATGAGGGGGGAAATGAATTTAATGGTTATTAGTGTAAGACTGACCCTGTATGAAAAATACAAAGTGGTCTGAATATTTTCTTGTTTTACTGTTTCATACATAGGTCTCACACATAGAAAGAAAGAGTGGCCTTATAATGGTTCTGGCTGTTTTTGCATCTGCTCACCTTGCTGCATAGCACTACAGCAGTTATATATTACCAAATGACATGAGGGCATTTAATGTAAAATTGAAGAGGAGGGAGGAACGGCTTTAGTGTCCCCTTATAGGCTCTGTGTGGTTAGCAGCAGGAACTTAATGTTAATCTTAATGATAGATGATAGAGGATGCAGCGTGCCGCCACAGAGTGTGTGTGACAGTGTTATTGTCTCTATGATTAACTCAACCACTGTCTCAGTCCCTTCCTCTCAGAGAGAATCAGAGAGCAAGCAAAATAGACGTACCACTATTTAGTTTCTCATCAAGCTCTTCTGCTATATTCTCCCTCCTTTCCTCTGCTGTCCTTTCTCGCTCTCTCTCAGAGGCCATTACTGGTGATAAACACTGTGGTTTGTATCAGCAGGATGCACCTGGCATTAAAGCGAATGCTTAAGAAAGTAATTAGTGGGTGTATGTGGCTGCTCTAGTCCCTGTAGATGCCCATAGGCGGTGTAATAAATGAGCACCAGGATCCATAGGAATAGGATGGCAGCGATTTCTGCTAGCACTGCTGTCATCGTTCAATACCCTGACGCAGAGCAATGGCCTTGTCATGCCTGCTAGCAAATGACTGAATTTCTCCCTGATGGATCCACAAATGCAGAAGCTTCTCTACACCCGACGGTTTAATGTTCCAGTCTGCACTGAAAGTGGTAAATGTCATGTATCTTTGAGTGTATGGACCTATAGTATGCTTGTATAAAGCAAAATGTAAAAAGTTCTTCTACCTTTTGGGAAAGATCAGTGCCACCTATGTGACTACATTCTTGATATATTAAGTATAACTAGCAGAAAGGGATGTTGGCTCTCAAAGGCTGAAAATGGGTTGAGCCACACCATGAAAAGCCACGGTCAGTCAAGATGCTCTGACTCTCAGTGAGTTATTTCTTTACTTCTTTAAAACTGTTTATCTTAGCAAGTAGGCACAGTACTGGACAATAAATAAAGTGTATTGATTATTCACACTCACGTTGACATTGTTGAATGTGTGGAGACCACTTCTCATCTCGTCACAAATTGTCATTGACCTGAACTGACAAGGACTAAAGATTTTCCTGGAACTCCTAACGAATATGACCATGCGGAGATGCACATATGTAGACATCGGTACTTCAACAGCATTCCTGCTGCATTGAACGCTGGGTAATGACCCATGCGTCCAATCCTCTGCTCTGTATCCAACAGTAGATTTCTCTCTCTAGGGGGCAAATCGTACATCTGATTCTGACTACAGGGGCTCGGATTCACCCCTCCCAATATTCCTCTGAGATCTCCAGAGTTGCTGACGGGCAAAATCTCTTTGTATTTCACACCCATGCAAGGCATGTTTAGTGAGGCAGATGGAGTGTCCTGGGCACTGATGTGAGCAAAACGATGACACCACCATTAGCATAATAGCCCTAGCTTGTGCTTGTGTCGTCATTATGGATTTTTACGAGGTGTGCGAAGAGACAGACAAAAGCAGTTAACACTGGGCAAGGCACCAGCACTGATAGGATGTCCCACTGCTTAGATTGGCTGAATGCTCCAACTCTTGCATGCATCTGTCGAAAAAAGTCCCATTTAAATGCACTGAAGTTAGGTGTAGCATCAATCACAACAAGGTAAGACTGCAGCAGTAAAACTCTCATAGGCCTCAAGGACAAATTTGTACTTGCTAATTTGAAATGATGTGTAGCTTACAAGTGACAACAAACTCTTTGTGGATGCCAAAAGATAGAATTTTCTATTGGAAGCAGTTAGCTTCCCAATTTTTTTAAGGATTAACTCATTATGAATCCATAGATAGATCCAGCAGATCCCTAAAATATGGCAGAGTGATCAATAGATTCTTCTGTGGACCTTTTATTTTGTCTTATTATTAAAAAAAAAAAAAACACTTGAAAAGTAAAGGCAATAAATACACAAGGTAATGAGGCTAGAGGAAAATAGGTAGGAAACACAGCAGGAACAAATCAGAGACAATGAGACAGGGGAAGATGAGGCACATGAAACAAGCGATTATCAAAATAAAACAGGAAGTAACTAACAAGGAAAGAACTACCAGAGACTAAAACTAAAACTCCAGGACTCAAAATATACAAAACTACAAAATCTGAGTGTAAGAACTAAAATTAGGCTTAACGACATACTAAGAAAAGAAGAGACTCAAAACTGAGATTATAAACAAAGCAGAGAATAATTAATTAATAATAAACCAAAATTAGAGTCCAATGACAAACACCACAACCAATATACCACATGTAATTGCTCATGAATTTTTCAATTAACCTGAAGCTCACTGACTTGTGGAGTCTCTCCAGACAGTAACAGATCCCCCCATTCAGGGGATTAAACTGTCACTGGATTCCCCGATTTAAAAAAACAAACCAAAAAAAACCCCTCTGGCCTCTCTGTTGGTACTTATGTTGTACAAATTGTTGTACACATTGGCATGGTCTTCACACCATGCTCTGAGGGCTGAACTGCACTTTGACCTTTTCTCCCAGCAGATACAGTAATTTTGATTCTTGCTTCAGGTGTTTTGGACTGGAACAATGGTAATAATAGAAAAGGCAAGGGTTTATTCAGCACTGCAGATTGTAGTATAGCTCAGTGTGCTCTAATAACAGTATGAACTCTCTGGAGGTAAAAACGCTCAGTTTCCTCACTCGTAATATATATTTAATACTCTTCTTTTGTTCTGAAGTTTTCTATGTCGCGTCACACATTTCGTGAACTCCTCTGGATTGCCTGTGTTAATGCTTTATATATTTATTCATTTTTTTCTTTTCACCTTTATCTTTTTCAACTTCTCTTGCGAGTTGATCCTTTCCTGTAACTCTCATCACTTGGACTGTTCCTTCCTCTCATCCTGTCTAACACCGTATTTTCCCCTATTTACACACTATTCTGTTCCCCTTTTCACCCCTGCAGGAGGTATGAGGCGTATCCGGTGTGTGCAGACCTGCAGGAACAAATCCTCACATGCTACAAAGAGAATGTGGGGAAAACCCTTCACTGCTCCAACATAGCAGCCCGTTATCTGCAGTGTGTCAACGATGCCAAACAGGTGGGTATTTGTCCTTGCTGTTTTCATTCAAACAGGACTTGTTATACTTGTTAATTCTCAATTTACTTATGAAATTAATTAGGCCACTCATGTTATACAATTGTAATTAGGGGAAAAAAGCTGTACGCTTCAACCTTTATGTACTCAGTAGGGTTGAATACTAATTATTGTTATTGTAAATATTTTAATTGCAACTGTGTTTATTTCATGGTTGATTTAAAAAAAAAAAAAGACATTTCTTGGTTTGAAGCTGGATTGTTATATAAAACATCCACAATAACTTTTCTTTCTCTTTGAAAAGAATGACAAGTTTGTGCGTGCACCCTCACAGGCAGATAATAAGTAAGTTGTTGAGCTTCCTATCCTGATAGCGTAGAGGAAGTGGAAGCTTTGTGTGGATTACAAATGAGCCTACAGCTTACGTCATTTAGCTCGTTGATGTGTATAGTAGCTACACCCCAGTGGTCATTCCCCTTTTCTAAATTAAATCATATGATGAAACACACTGGCATCCATTTACATATGCTGGCTCCTTGCTTTTAGACAGTAGAATATGATTTCCACCAGGCTACTGGCGCCTGAATAAAGCTCAGTCCAGATAGCCAGTTTAAACCTCACGGCCTATTTCCATAATACCTGCTGACACAGGCATTCCCCCCAACTGTGTATGTGTGCGTTTTAATGCAATAAGACCAAGGGAGTAGCTTCTGCTTAGTTGAATACCCTTGTCCTCTCCGTGCTCTCTTTTCTTTCATTGAGAAGTGTAAATGTTTTTTTGCCCTCTGTCTTGTGCAGTCAAAGTCTGTATGCTAATAGTAATGTCACTCAGGTTGATATTAACTTGATTCCCCGCTCTCACTTTGCAATATGCAACATCCATTGCCCCCCAAAAAAGACTAAATTTGCATTCATAGAGCTTTTCTATTAGATTTTTTTGCAATTGCATTGTTTTCCCGGAAATGGGGAAAAGTGAGTTTTGTGTCTCTCGCTCACTCTCGTGGGTATTAATATTAGATCTAAAAGTCAGATGCAGGCAGATTTTTAAGCTATATGTCATGTAAATTGCCGAATGTTTTATTCATCGCACAAACATGGACGCGTACGTGTGTTTAAGTCGAGGCTACATGTAGCCTCGTCAAGATTCAGCGAGGGTATGTTCACATTGCGAATGCTGTTATGATCTTGTAAATTGTTTGCAAGCGAACACGATATGGTAATCCGCTTGTGTTTATCACCTTGCAGCAATCACAGCGCACTCCTGTTCGTCTTTGCTTATCGGGCTAAGACTTACTTTTAAAGTCATTAGGTGCAAAAGAAACAGTTCTGTGATAAGGCTTTAAAGGAAATAATATGCGGAATTACACAGCCGACAAAATCGAGGGGAGGGAGGAACGAAGTGGGATTGATATGAGCTGATGCAGCTTCATGATTAGGATGTTTACACAGCTTTATCAGAACCGAGCAGGAAGCTCTTCTACAAACAAATGTCAAAGGACATGACTTTGACCTCTGGAGGTCACAAGATCCAAGCGTGCCCTCTAACAGACGTCTCTCATCCTTTTGCCCTCTCTCCGTCAAAGACACTCGATAGCATAGCTCAGACGGTTTTCACATGACAAAATCCCTCTCCCCTTCCTCGTCCTTTCCCTTCAGATCCGCAAATCCACCTTTAACTGCAGCGCCATGGGTGTAGATAGTGATGTAGCAGATGCCATCTTAGCAAGGATAAAAACAAAATCTGTCAAATTTTAGTTTTTGCAATACTGACCCCTCGTCTGGAGCCAGCCGAGACGGAGGCATTGTCAGCTGCCCAGCCTTTGTCACTGATAATTAGCGTTTTTATCGCCACAGTCAGTGATAACATTTAGACCCACTTTCGTTGTCTTTTGTGCCCTCTGCGCCCCGCCACCATCTCTCCTCCACTTCCTCCATCCACTATCCCTTCATCCCTAGTCACATTTCTAATGCATTCAGCACTTAACAGGTCTGATAGCAACCAGTGAGAAAGAGGCAGTCGAAGGACAGATAAAGTCTCCTTCCTTCTCCCTCTCTCTATGAACAGGAGTTTATCATCGAGTCCGATCTCTCCATCCGCTGCCTTCCTTCTCATTCCATATTCTCGCTGCATCACTGCCTTTTGCTCCCTATCTTTTCGTTCTGCACTTCATTTTTTAGACTGACCCTTCCATCTCCTTTTTGCTCTCAATGGGTAAGCTCAGCTGCTGTTTGTGGTTTCCAACTGTGCTGTGTTTTCTTATCCTTATATTAAAGGGAATGGAATGAAAAGTGGCTTCCTTATTATACAAAACATTTCAGTCAAATGCTCTTAAGTACTCTTATAATTTAATTTGTCAACACTTCGCTGTTACCTCTTGACATAGCACATGTTTTTGCTCTTAATTTAAAAGATTCTTAAGAATAAAGGCTAATGCCTGCCCTGCTGTCTCATTGTTTTGTAATTACAGTGCTAAAATGTAGTGGACGAGCAGGGATCTGTGGTTTTGACCTCCCTCACATGCACACTTGAATTTCACCATATACCTCAAATGTGTGCAGAAAGCATGCATCAATTGATGTGTGATGAAAGGGAAAGGGATCTCCACCTACACTTTAGAGTCCAAACAGCCTGCCGTGTCTAAGCGTGACCGTCAGGTTGTGACCAACATTCACAGCGTTGTGTTGAATTTGAATTCATCCCCCAGGGTGAGACTATCGACACTGAGTTTTACTGTAACACTCTGGGGCATCTGAGGGAGAACATTTGGTGCAAATAACTGAACTGTGACCATGTCATTATGCACTGAAAATGCAGGAGCTTTTTGGCAACACCAACACAGTCATCACACCCTATTCGCCAAACTTGCCAGATTTGGCTCCTGCGAGCTTGTCCCTCTTTCCCAAAATCAAGCTGAAGTGTCTTCCAGTGGATGAGGGCCAGCACGCATAACAAATGTGCATGTGCAGCTCATCAGAATCGGACTTCCTAAAGAGTGATCAAAAAATGAGAGCGGCGTAGAGTTGCAAAAGGATGACGTTGATGGGGCTGGCGACAGATTTAAATCAGATGATTGGGATTTCTGTGACTGTTAACACAGCAGGAAGCACTTGTTGTGAGTCAATGTAACTGAGGGTGAATAAATAGTACAGAATAAATAGCACTGAATGTATCTGATTTTAATTTATGTAGATCTATTCTTTCATGGTTGATAAATAATCAATTGAAAGCTACACTGTATAGTGTTCCTTTATAAAAAGTATCCTTTTCACTCTCTGTTTAAACATCACTTACACCTAGAAACAAAGTAATGTAAGGCGTTACTGTACTAAATGTATTAATTACATCTCTCTTCACTTATCCCAAAACGGTAATGGCAGATAGCTTCCTCCCTGAGTCTGGTTCTGCCAGAGGTTTCTTCCTGTTAAAAGGAAGTACTTGCTCATAGGGGGATCGTCTGATTGTTTGGGTCTTGTCTTTATTATTGTAGGGTCTTTACCGTACAATATAAAGCACCTTGAGGTGACCGTTGTTGTGATTTTGTGCTATATTTATAGAACAGAATTGAATTGAAAAGTACTGGGTCCCTACATCTCACACTACAGGAGCTGTTCAGCCATAGAAACCAATGGCCTGAAGCTCCCAGCACACAGTTTTCGTGCTGATGTTAATACATGGTCTGGCTGTGGCTCTAAACACTTCCACTTTTCACTTACAGTTGACTGTGAAATATCTAGAAGGGGAAGAAATTTCACGCACTAACTTGTTGCAACAGTGGCAAACTATTACAATAATAGACTTCAATGAGCTCTTTAGAACGTCCTTTTTTTAACAAATGCTTGTATAGGCAGACTGCAGGGCTAGGTGCTTGATTTTACACATCTGTGACAATGGCACAGGAAAGATTAAGGCCATGTCCGCGCTAATAGGTTTTCGTTTGAAAACGCATCTTTTTCTCTCCGTTTTGGCCTTTCCGTCCACACTGAGACTGCGTTTTCGGTCAAGGAAAACAGAGCGTTTTGAAAACGCTCTCCAAAGTGGATACATTTAAAAACGCAGTGTTGGCGTCGCAGTATGGCCAGCGAACCCTTTTCAAAAACAATGACACATTTTAGTCATGTGATGCAGTCATGTGACCAATTAACCTAAGATAGCGGAGGGCATTACACAGCAGTTGTTTTGTTTGCTCTCAATTTTGACAGCCCTATTAAAGATCATTTGCTTTGTTTCAGAACGTAAGTTGTAATAAGCTGGAACCATCGTGTGGTTGTTTTTTGCTTTTTGTCGTAACATGGATGATGCAGGCGTGCTAGAAGCAGCTTCTTTTATCTGTAATCATTTTATGGTTAGATCGATAGTGTGGAAAATAAACTGGGATTCTTTTGGGACACACAACCATGGATCCACAACAGTTATTAAGTTAGTCAGTGAGGAAGAAAATATATTTTCTTTATTTTGTTCTGTCTACTTGATTCCCCTCTTAAGTCCCTTGTTTCTTCTTCCTCCCCCCTCCTTACTCGTCTTCTCTTGGGCAGATTTCATCCAGTGGCATCTGCAGCAATAGGCCGGTTCAAATGGTTATTGACAGGGAGTACTGGGGATTTGTGTTTGCACTTATCACTAACATGGAATCCAGTGCCCTTGGGTCCTTTCTCTGCTTCTCAACCTCACTTCATCCTCTTGTCCTTTATTGTACTCTCAGGCCCTCCTCCCGTTGTCTCATCTCTCGTGTGCGAAATAATATTCTGTTGTCTTTTTTTCTCTTTTTGCTACTTTTGTTTGACTTTTCCATCTCTCTAATGCTCTTTTCTTTTCTGTTTTCGTCTCCAGAACAAGTTGAAGACTGGGGGATAAAGAACAGAGGGCGAGAGAGAAGGAGCAATGAAGAGTTTATTGTGGGGGATTTCTGATTATTGAGCGACTGACAGACTAAACCAGAGTGGAGGAAGAGGGGGATGAGTCAGCACCGAGAAACACACCCTCAAAAACCCAATAGAGAACCAACCCAGAAAGGAACCAGATTAGAGGCACCGAGCACAGCACCTTCAGAGAAAAACACCTTTTCCCTTCAATACTTACCTCTTCAGCACCTCTTTTACCCTGTGTCTTTCTCTCCTGTGAGCGTGTAACAGAGGAGCAGTGACACTGTCCTACATTTTGGAGAAACATCAGGTACCAGCAGGGATCAGACGGCCTGAGCTTGGCCCTCTAAAAAGGGATAATGATTGACCAGCACTGCCTCAAGAAACCAGTCATCTCTGTCCCTTGGACCCTTCTTCACACTCTCCCACTTGGAAAAATAATAAAATCTATTTTATTGATAAGTCAAATCTATTTTGTTGTTGTTGTTTTCTTGTTCCTAATGCATCGTTGCGTACACAAATGCATGTCTGTTTGCATCCGTTTACTTTGTGTGATTATTAATAATGAAACCATCTGTGTGTTGAGTATTCATCTAGACCAACACTTGTGACAATGTCTGAGCAGGAAATAAAAATACAAAATAAAGCAGAAGCTGTCGCTGAACTTTTCTCCATAAATATTCAGTTTCCACCATCTCTCTTGTGTGTGTGTGTGTGTGTTTTATGATAATTACTGTAAGCATTACCCATTTTTGATGGATGCGTGGCCCTTGTGTTGCCACAGCATTTTTGCCAAATGGAGTGAATGAGCCCAGGAGAGACAGACTGAAGCACAGGGGAAGAATTTGTCCCAGATGTTGTGCTTCATCATCTATCTTTCTCTTTTTTCTTCTTTTTCTGTCTTTTTTTTTTTTTAAATATAGCTTGTTGTGTGACTCCACTGTGCTCTAGCTATTTGGGGAAAAAACAAGCAAAAAAAGGGCATTCTTTCTTGTCTGCTTATTGTCACTCTTTTATTAATCTGCTTCTGTCTTTCTTTCTTTCTTTCTGGAGTGTCTCTTCTCCGCTCAGTCTCCCAGGTTACTGCTGCCTTGAAGGAGACTTCTCGTCCACGCTGTCTGCATCCTGCCAGACTCTCTGAGTTAGATTTACCTGCAGACAGACACCTTATGTATATGTATGAGTACGGATGGGGCTGTGCATCTTTTTATTGGCCCGTTTATTGCTGCGGTAACATTATTTTAGTGTGTGGATGTCAAAGGGACATTTTCTGGACTTGATGTGGACGCAGGGGATTGCAGAAGAGACATTATCTTAATTCTCCATCAGAAGAAGGAACTGTGTGTCAGGCAGGGTGAGACAGGCGTGGTGGGTTTGTGTGTGCGGTGTGTATGTGTGTCCGTGCAAGCATGTGATTCGTTGTGACTAATCCCCCTCTGTCAGTCAGCTGTCCTTTTGCTTTTTGACTTTTGGAGTCTCAAAGGGGTTAGGGGTTGACTTCTATTATACAGCGGCTATGTGTGTTGGAGGGGTTTTCTAAAGGTTGGGGATAATGGGTATTGGAGTTCGTGGCAGATGTTCCTTCACAGAAAAAGACTAAGCCCATTCCCCCACCCTCCATCACCCCCAACCCACTTGTTTTTCACTGACACAAGCTGCATGACTCCCTGTTGGACCAAGTACCTTACAGCCAAGGGTAAGTGATTTAAGAGTGAATTCCATCTGTAATAAGATTATACGCACTCTACGATAATTAGAAGATGATTAGAATCATTAGGGCTAAACACCGGGCTTTTCTTTCTCTATTTCAACAACCTGTTTAAGGTGTAAAGTGACTAAAATTGCCCCGTATAGTTTGTTGCTGTTCTTTATAGTACCAAATTGTGTATATTAAGAACATTTAGCTTCTTTAGTGGGATGCATTAGAACCACAAGCCATTCAAAATGAATGTCCTGATATATTAGCAGTGTTGGGGAATAACGGAATACATGTACCGCCGTTACGTATTTAAAATACAAAATATGAGTAACTGTATTCCGTTACAGTTACCGTTTAAAAAGGTGGTATTTAGAATACAGTTACTTTGTTGAAATAAATGGATTACACGGCAGTACTTCCCTGTTTCATATTGTGGCGGGTCAGGCCTGTTTGGTTTTGTTTGACAGCTACGTTCTGTTGTTCCAGGTGGCAACGTTACGGTTGCCATGGTTAAAGGGTGACGCTCTCTCTGCGTGTTTCCTGGGTGAGAGAGCGCCTGTTGTTGTGCTAAGCTAATAGGCAGAATGCTACAGGTATAGCTCTAAAGAATGTAGCATCATAGGCAGTGTAGTCCGTGCTGCAGGGAGAATGGACTGCCATACCTGTTATGTGTCTGTGAGCGAGGGAGGGAGAAAAAAGAAAAGTACGAGCTGTCATCGAGCAAAAACGGGAGCTGGAAGCATGTAAATATAATAATAACCACTGCAGCCAAGAAGAGTGCCTGACGAGCCCAGTTGTAAGTAAGCTATTAAGACTCAACTGTACACCGTGTTCGTGTTTTCCTCCAAAAACAATAAGTTCCGTTGGAGCAGCCTTTCAACGCCTCTCTCTGTCTCTCGCTGGCAGAGTTGACCCAGACAACAAAGTAAAGCTAGTTTTCGGCTATGAGCCCGACACAGAACCCACCGTATTAGCCAGAGGTCCCTTTACTACGGTTCGGAGCCGCGGACCTTCAGTAACAGTAATAAATCACAGCAATAGTACATTCATGTAGTTGTAAACAGCATGATAATATATTAAGTAATCCAAAGTATTCAGAATACGTTACTCTCATTTGAGTAACGTAACGGAATACGTTACAGAATACATTTCGGGGCATGTATTCTGTAATCTGTAATGGAATACATTTTAAAAGTAAACTTCCCAACACTGTATATTAGATGGGATTTATATACATCCCTTCTGATTATCTATTACCAGAGAAATGCTTAGATGTTAGCAAGTATTTTCAAAGGTTAAATATAGAAATGAATAATAGGGGAGTGAGCTGAAAAGGTTTTACTGCAATTTCAACAAGTGTGACTGAGATGTCCTTGAGAACCAAGCTGCTCTTTAATAGTGAAGGGAGGCTGTGTGGTGGCAGGAGACAGTGTTGAATCTGGGGTCAGAGTTCAGGATGAGTGCTGGAGGTAGCGACAAAGGCATTATAGCCAAAGGTACATTTAAACTGCCAATCATTCTGTTCTCTTTTTGCACAAAAAAAACATCATGTTACAAAATAAACCGACACACAGCACACGTCTCTTTTCCGGAGGTCTGTTAAATGTGTGGCGCCGGAGCTGTCACGTTGATGTTTTCATTTGATCTGCTCTTGGTTGATTTTGGCAGCGGGGGATTGATTCTTTAAGACAAATTTCTCTCTGATCAAGATGGAAAAACAAGTTACAAATCATATTTACAAAAAAAAAGGAAGTCTGCTACTAGTTTGGTAGTTTGCCGCAAACAATTTATAGCTGAATCGTGGATCATTAAACAAATCGAAAATATTTCCAAACTTGATTCCAAAACTTGCAGTTTCATATCACTCGTTAAAGAAACCGAATTGAATCCATTTCCATTTTAGTCGTGTTATATCTCTTTGGTGTCACCGGTACTTCGGTGGGGGGGTGGGGGCAACCCAGCTGCCATATGGCGACAGGCAGGGTGCGGTCTGGACAGGTCGCCAGTTTGGCATTGATTCATAATTAAGTCCTCTGCCAGCCTCTGATAACATCATCAGTGTTTACAGATGAGTGTTTTTTTCTATTGTTTTAATTTTGTAGATAAAACATTTGTTGGGAGACCTCTTGAGGGTCACCATGCATGCTGCCACACACACACGCACACAGGGCTTGTCTGTTTTGTTATTGGCCGCTGATTTGACACAAATGGAAGATGGTAGGAGAGTGTCCTTTGCTCGTAAGTGCTGTAATGGTTCTCAAGCTGAGACTGAGCCTGCATACAAACATCCAAAGGCATGTTTTAGCCATCCTGTGTAACATAGCATTTCAAAAAGGAGTGAACTGCCGTTTATTTTTAACTAATGATCCATGTCAGGTCACTTTTATAGGTAGCACATCAAAATTTATCTTTGCAGTGAAATTATTATTATCAGCAGCTAACCTAACAAGTATGGGTACCTGGGGATAACTCTTGCTTGACAGAATGTGGTACATAGTTTAAAATCCAGCTATTTATTCTCAATCTTAGGGTGGGACCAGTGTCAGTCACCGGCTACCAAGAACTCAAAAAAAGTTGGCCTTACCTTTAATAACCGTGAACTGTATGTCTGTAGCCATCATAATGGAAGCTATGACTGAAAGAAATGGATTCATACTTATAAAAATGCCACATACCAATACTAATATACAAAAAAATGAATGTTTTCATGATTTGAAACATAGAAAAAATACAGCTTTTTCAGCCAAATGTGAGCTTCAGACTAGTAAGTCCATTTAAAGATCTTCACTGTTTGTTTGGATGCTTTTGATTTTTTTTCTTTATCACCAAGATATTTAAACTACATCAAAAATGCTATGATACTTCGGGCATAGTTTGTCATCGGTCTAGTTTCCTCTACATGGCTCTCCATTCCATATTCCTAAAAGATTTAGCCCAAGTGTACAACCAGGTCCTTCACTTCTTGTTCCTCTGGATAACAGAGTTTGGTGATGTCGCGGCCGACCAGTGCTGACAGTTTCTGTGTAGTTTTCCAGCACTTCTGTCACAATTTTGTGCAGGAAGACGTTGAAAAGTGTCAGGGATAGAAGGCAACCCTGATGCACTCCAAATGAGGTCCAGAATCATTATGCGGAGGAGATGTTGACAAGTACTGTCCTATTAGTGTTGCTGTGCTGCTGCTTGATGTTTCTAAAGCTTTTTGACTCTTGTTATACTTCTGCGTGGTGGACCAAAGAGCTACACAACACACCCTGTCAAATGCCTTAAAAAAAACTACACAGAAAAACATGATCAAGGTGTTCTTCATGTTCCCGCTACTTTTTCTTCTCTCAGGCCCACTTATTCTTCAGTAAAGCCAAATAAGTGACACATCCTTTTCTTCTTCTTCTTTCAGACGCTTCCTTTAGGGGTGTCCACAGTGTATCAAATGCCGCCATCTCACCCTATCCTTTAGATCCTCTTCTGTAACACCATCATTATCACTCACTAATGATCCTATTTTTTTTAAATAAAGTCTCTTAAAATGTATTACAGGTATTTCACTCTTTACATGCTGTTTTTACTATACCAGCTGCTATCAGTATAGCTTTTAGCATATCTTTAGTGGAATCCATCTCGGTTTGAACTCAGAATGTTTGTCACTGCCACCAGCACCACTTCCTGCATTGGTTGGCATGAAGTGATTAGGATAAAGCTAAAATTGAATTTCAGTGCTTTTATGATATTTCAGTCCTAGATTGCCTCTGTCCTCTAAAGAAACAGTCTTGGGGGGCAAAAAAGCACCAGAAAGCATTCAGCTCTGCAATACAAAAACATCCTCTACCATGTTGACTAATCGCATTTGATTTAATGACCTTCACTGAAGAAAAATGCATCTCACTTTAAAGTTTCCCCCACACTTGCTCTCCAGCTCTTCTCCTCTTGTGCGTCTGTGCGCTGTGCGGCAACTCCCCCATCCCAGTGTTTGTATTCACTCCACTTTTTTTGTTCTTTTCCTCGTCTCACCCTGCTCTTTTCCTTACTTTTCTCTCCCTCGCTTCTTTCTCTCTCTCTCTTCTAACTCATCAAGGATATTGAAGAATAGGCTGGCAGCCTGAGGGGCGGATCTGTTGGCGGTGATTGGCTCTCCTCGCTTGCCAATGAGGTGTGAAGCGTCTGCCATACTGCTGTAACTCTTCTCTGAGGGCCGCCCTCGCCTTCTTTTGCGTTCCACACACACAGTTGAGCACAATATGCTTTAAATAGATACAAGCGCTTGACAAATTCATTCATCCAGACAAATTAAAAACCCAACAGAAGACACCGCGGAAATGTGTTTATGGTTACATCTAGACGGCGTACCTCATTCTGTTTGGACTTCAGGAAAAGTAAAGACACACATACACACACACAAACAAAGAAATGTTCTTGGTTGCCAGCGATGCCAGTGGGGCCTGCAGATGAGAGCAGACCATCATATACTCCATTCTAGTAATGGGCAGGCAGATGGCAGGCTGCTCTGTAGCCTCTGCTTAGGCTGATGGCTCTATTCATCAGGCAGCTACGCCCTCCCTGCAGCCCTGCGCTGGGCTACAATTTATGGAGCATTCCCTCCCTCAAACTCCTCTCTGCTATTCTCTCTTGCTCTTATTTATTTGTTCTTTTTTGTTTTAGTCCGTACCTCTGCTGTTTCCCACAAGTCTGTGCTGTCTGTCTGCTTGGCGCCATAAAAGACTTTTTCATTCCAGCTAGAACTTCTACTGCTTGGGGAATGAGTTATTGGCTCATTGTTGGAAAATGATGCTACCTTCTAGTCTTTTTTTTTTTGTCAGTCTAAAGTTTTGGTCATGTAAACACTTTTTGGAGACAGAGCTGCTTGATGGCAGATAGTCTCTTTGGAGTTAGTCAAACTTTTTGAGCCAAAGCCTGTTTACTGCAGGGCAAATAATCCAACTTGGGGGGGTAAACAGGAAATCCCAAAGCAGTGCACTTGCATTTTAGCTACCTTACTGAAACTTGAATTCATACCACTATCTGCAGCTCTGGACATTAAAGATTGAGGTTGCCAACACCTCTAAAGCTATATGAATTTTAAGATTATCAGCAGAAAAATGTAAATCCATCTTTTAATGTGATCAACATGTATCAAGAGACGCTCCTCTTGTCTTGCCAGAGGTCAGTTTGGCTCTGCTTATTTTCTAAATTGGTAACCGTTTAGTTACCAATTTAGTTACCAACAAGTGCATAATGTTAGTTAAAGTAACTTTAAGTATAAATCTCAGGCTTGTTGTTCTGGTGTGGAGATAAAGAATTATCTGTTGAATAAGTGATAGTGATGGTGTGATGGATAGCTGTGAATGTACGAAGGGTAGCCTAGCTACGTCCACACTAATGGACATTTTCTCTCCGTTTTGACCTCCTGTCCACACGGCGCTTTCCTCAAGGAAAAACGCAGCGTTTTGAAAACGCTCTCGAAAACGAAAACATTTCAAAACGGAGCTATCCCGTCGCAGTGTGGACACTCGGAAATGCAGACTTTCTAAAACGATGAGCATTTTAGTCATGTGATGCAGTCATGTTACCAATTAAACAAAGATAGCGGAGGGCATCATACAGCAGTTGGTTTGATTGCTCTTAATTTTGACAGCCCTAAAAAAGATTAATATCAGTTTATACATGCTCCAGATAGCTTTTCTTCAAATTCTTTAATTCTCACTCGCTTTTGCGCATGCGCAGGACTGGAACGCACAACTCTGAAAACGACTGAAAACGCTAGTGTAGACGCGGAGCGTTTTCAGACGAAAACACCGTTTTCAAATATACCCAGGCTAGTGTGGGAGAGTCAAGGCTAGTGACTCTCAGTCCCCTGCACAAGAGACAAAGAAAGTGCTAATGAGACACTGAGTAGGACAGTAGGAGCACCTAGGGATGAGGATGACCTTAAAGGCACACACTGGAATGTACACTGTAACAGAATAATAAATCAATCAAACTACTTGAAAATATATAAATTGCATTGGAAATTGAATTCTTTCCTACATGCATATTGTGGAGCCCTCTGTCACTCTCTCTCTCTATGAGAGGCTATGAATCAGGTTTTATGTTCGAAGCTTTCTGTAGCAGAAGTGTGAAATATTATGCTTTTATAGTGCTACGCAAAAGTCTTGAACCACCCTTCATTTCTTTGTATTTGGCTTTGAAAAGGGAAATAGATGCAGCGATCTATTGAAACCTGTGCAAACATGAATAGAAATGTATATATTTAAGGCAAAAACAGTTTATACAATCCCTTTTTAAGGATACACTGCACACAATAGCGAGATATGCCAAGTTTTTTTTGCTAATAGCTCTTTGGGAATCACCTTGTTAGTTCAAAAATACTGTTTGTCAAACTGTAAACTTTGACTATTTGGGGTTTTTTTCTAGATTGAGCTAAAGAACACAGTATAATAATCCAATTTGAAATTTGTAGAACAACACTTGAGTTAAGTGCCTTTTTATGCTTAAATGAGTCATAGGGTAAACAACAAACACACAAAATATGAAAATTATCAGGTACAAGGACTGGTCTGAAAATGAATCCAAAAGTGGCCAATGACCAAAGCAGAACTTATGCCTTTGATAGAACTTTGATAGACTATTGCTTGACCACTTTGGACAAAGTCTGGCTCATTCTAAACAAATATAAAGAAATTAGAAGTGATTTCAACAACCTGTTATTTGACAAGTATTTTGTCTTGATGCATTCTCAATCATCCAGGTAAGTAAAGCTCCAAAAGTTGATTCTGTTCATCTGGACTGAAAACGCTACGTCCAGATGAACAGAATCTACTTTTGGAGTTTGACGAGTATTATTTAATGACTGTTCATCCTAGTATAACTGCATATAATTGTTGTATTACATTCAAAAAGTCATCAAACATTATGGAGATGCTGTTTTGGTGACTGAAATTGGCTAACAGTGATCAATTACACCTGCCTTTGTCGGCCCACCCGGTCCGTCATTTTAAGCCTTAACCTTAAAGCCTTAAAGCCTCAAGTAGCCATTTGAGGAACTGCAGGAACTGAAGCACAGTAAGTTGGTCACTTTTGTTTGGCAGCATTACAATAGCAGGTCCTACACAGTTATTTGCAGCACTGCCGATGGTAAAGCTTCTACACCTGGGAAGATTAAAAGACTATAACTGGGGAAAAAATTAAGACCTTAGCAAAAAAAATGAAAAATACTAGCTGACTTGCTGAAATCTATTGCTACATTGTGTGCATTATGATAATATACCACAACATCATATGTTAATGACCAAATTGTAATGCCATAAAAACTGCCCAAGTATATAAGAGCTGCAGGATAAGTAATTGCCATGAATTCATTAATTAATACAAACTGAACAGAGAAAAGGCCTAAAAAACATTTCCAGAAGCAATAAGTTAGTCTCATGTGAATGGTAGAGAGTCACTACATGTTAGAGAATGCCATAAGCCAGTGGCCACTAAACCTGTTACATGGCCCCGCATAAGCCTATCCATCCGTGACCTGCAAGAAGCCAGTTTAGACTAATCCCCACAACTGTAAAAAATGTTTTCTCACCCTTCAGAAGAGGATTTAAATTACTTTACACTTACAACTTGTGCTGCGCCTTGGCTGCAATGTGGTGTGCAGCTGGTGCCTGGAGCGTTAATTTTGTCCTCAGGCCCAAGTCACTGGGGTTACTGGGGCCCGTTTATATACAGTGTGCCCACATTGTCCCTCCTGATGAGAACTACACATGCACAGACGGAAATGTACTCTGCAGTTGTCCTCCTTTTGCCACGTGAAGTGCTTCAACACATGAACGCATGCAGTTAAGGTTAAACACACACACACACTTGTTCACACAAATACAGGTGCGCGCACACAAACATGCCGAGCACACACACAGTCATTTATTATTGACAATGACCATAGCTCTTGCACATGCACACTCTCATATTGGGAGCAGAGGGCTGGAGGGCAAACCGAGATATTGCACATTTATACACATTCATACCCTCAGATACACTAAAGCATGCTTTGTGTTTTATACCTCATTGTCCCAGCTGTGGAAAGTGCCTCGAGGCATTCACAACGCAGACGTACGCTCTGACATGATTATCTCCTTTTAATGTTGGTGATTGGGTCATACTGGGATTGGTGGCACTGTGGAGTCATTATCACAAACACACAACATGTGTACAATCCAGAGGACACTATTGCATAATCAGCACTATGCATGAATCCATCTGGGTGTAGTTGCAGTTTGCCACTAAAGCGAGATGCTGTATTGGCTGATGTGTGTGCTGATATATATACATGCATGTCTGTCGATAAGTAGTGATGGCATACAACTTCTTACCAGACCATTTACTCAGCAAATTGAGCAAGTTTAAGGCAAAATAAATGCTCACATTTTGAAATATAAATTTAAAATGTTTTACTACTAAAGTTATTAGAAAATTCAGCATTACCTGACAAGTAGTGGAAGAAATGTTATATTCCTTTAGTAAAGTAGCAAAACAACAGAACAACATCATGTAAATACTTAACTACACATAACATTGAATTATTGGCAAACTGAACATAAGGTAATCAAAAGCAAAAGCATTTATTCTGCAGAAAAATGTTCCCTACCTGTGCTGTACGGATCAATATCGCTGCGGTGTTGGCAACACAGCTGTTTAAATTTCATTCAACAAAGTGATTTCTCAGAGATGCTAATCTGCAAGTGCTGGTACAATCTGCACCTGTTCAACTTTCCTGTTTCGAGTGAACATGAGTAATCTCCTCTCCGTTATCAAGGTTTTCACTGCTAACATGCTAAAGGTGTTTAAAAAACACATCTCCACACTGCACTATAACTTCACATATGTTGGACACATATGGTGCTTACTAAGAGAAAATGCATTGGTTACAGAGATAATGCACAATGTGTTTTGTTTTTGTTTTTTTAAAAATTGCTAATACCTATTCTGTACTCACAATGCACAGATACTACCTGATCTCAGAGCAGTCAAAGCAGAGCCCATGGCAGAATGTTAATCTCTCATCAAGCTCCCGTTAAAGACAAGAGGTTCATCCACAATGTGCATGTGCAAACAATCACAGAAATCTGCTTGCCTCTCACCCAACTCACGCTTTTATTAAAGGGGTACAACCACACCCATCAAAACTTTGCTCCCTATGGATTCCAGTGGAAATTAACTCAAGCAGAGTCAAACCTGTTTCCACAGACAATTTCAGAATCCATCCACAAGATAGACAAATATTAAAAAGCATTTGTCTCCTTCCTGATTTCTTATAAAAAAAGTTATCCAAACCTACTTAGCCCTACTTATCTGGTGCTGTTGTGATGATCTGGGGCTGCTCTGCTGCTTCAGGATCTGAATGATTTTCTGTGTTAGGTAGAAACATAAATTCTGCTCTCTAACTGAAAACCCTAAAAGAAAATATCTAGCCATTAGTCCATGCTCTGAACCTCAAGTACACTTGGGTTATGCAGCAGGACAATCATCCGAATCAAGCCCACCTCTGATTGACTATAAAAAAACAGAAGGAGAAGAAAAAGAAAGTTTTATAGAGGGCTAGTCAATCTGAATCTGATTAAGGTGCTTTGGAATTACCTTAAACAGGCAATTGATCCTCAAAAACCCTCCAGTATGGCTGAATTAAGACAATTTTGCAAAGAAAAGTGGGCCAAAATTCTTTTACAGCAATGTGAAAGTCAGCTCATTGCTCATTGTCAGTTTTTGTAAACGCTTGACAGCAGTTCTTCCTGTTAAGTGTGGCACAACAAGGTATTGGATCTAGTAGGCAATTATTTTTTTCATATAGAGCCACGTAGATCTGATAGCTTTTTCCCCCTTAATAAATGAAATAATTAAATTAAAAACTGTATTTTGTAATTAATCACGTTATTTGTTATTGGAAAATACTTTGTATGGGTGCAAACAGGCAAAAAACTTTATGCCAGAACATGTTTAAAATAGAAGGAGAGAAATCCATTTCACTTTGGTATGTTTTAGTTAAGATCTATTTTTAGATTTCAATGGGCAATCACTGTTTGCCTTGCTTGCCCTGAGAAAGTTGTCAAATGTGTTGTTTAATCTTTTTTAGTACTCATGCTGGTCTGCAACCTCCTGTGCATTTACATAATTAAACATTAGATGACCACTTTTGAGGTAAATTCCTATTTTTTTGGTCATGTTTAGGGAAATGAAAATATTTTAAAAATTGCTGTAGTGCTTTCAGTACAACAGGGTTTTTTATGTTTGATTTTCTGGTTATATTGCATTAAAACCACTTAAAGCATTTCCATAATAATGGTTAAATTTATAATCTACATTTTGGTTGAAAGTCTTTACAACATATAAAACAAATAAAAGGACAAAAATGCCCCACAGTCACACCCTTTTCTCAGCAGCTCCCGCATCACATCTTGCAGAGTCAATGGAGTGAGGCGTCCTGTTTGTCGACTAATCAAAGGCCCTTTCATGGCAAAGACTGATGGCTTAATTAGGTCTGCTAATGTTAATCACACTTAAATATTTATAAGGCGGAATTCTTTTGTTAAGCCTTGACCTTTCTGTGGAGTTCATTGACATGGTTATTACTGCTGGTGGTGCTACCATGTTTCTCTTAAATATAACCATAGCACTTGCCCTTGGGCCATTATTGATTTTGATGGAGCAGACATGGTGCTGTGTTAACGCTTTGTCTGAATGACTTTGGTTTATCAAGCTGCGTTTTACCCTGGAGGTGTGTGTGTTTGTATGTGTATGTGTGTTTGTGTGAGTGTGTATGCATGCGTGCATGTGTGTTGGAGCAGCCCGAGGGGGCCATGGACAATATCTTATCAACGAGGGGTGCTCATTGTGTTTAAGTGGAAGTGAAGATAACAGAAATGGGTTCATAAACACTAAAGGATGTTTCTCAGCTTGCCTTAGCTCAGCACTTTGACTGAACATAACGATTAAAACGAAACTGTTATTTGTAACACAGTCACACAAAGCGCTGACCATCATTTTATGACCTCAGGGCCGAATTTATTCAGATTAGTTTGAGGCCACCACAACTGTGGAGAAAAGGCTGATGGAAATTGAAAATTCTGTGGGTCATCTATTAACAATGAGTAAAATTTATAAACACAGAGATACCGTTTGTATTTCGTGCTATGTCTGTTTGGTGTGTGTCTGTGTGTTGGTGTGCAATGATGTAAAGCCTTATGACACTTATATGAATTATTCTTAAAATATTAAAAAAAGATCTCCTTTGTACTACACTCTCTCTGTTCTTAGAAGCACCTCCATCTTGCAGAACCTCCTGCAGCTATTAGTTAAGAAACACTTTTTTATGTTAAATAACGGTGTAATTAACAGTAACGCAAAGCTTATAAAACCACATTTTATGATTCAATGAAATATGAAATGTGGTGTATGCTGTACAGTGCAGCGTGGAATGCCCAGACCTCTACACTGGAGAGACCAAACAGCCACCTCCACAGGACAAGTCTCAGCGGTCTATCTGCATCTTAAGGATAAAGGACACTCTTTCGAGGATGCCAATGTTCACATTTTGGACAGAGAGGACAGATGGTTTGAAAGAGGAGTGAAAGAAGCCATCTATGTCCACTGTGAGCGACCATCTTTGAACAGAGGCGGTGGTTTACGACACCAACTCTCTGCCATCTATAATCCAGTTTTGAGATCCCTTCCTAGACGCCTTAACGCCCGCTCACATCCTGGGCCATCTGACCTCAGGAATTCGCATGATAAGGTGGGGCCAGGTTTCACAATGAACTCACCCGAAACTCTGGCTGATTGGGACCCACACCCAGTTCCACACCTTGGCTCAGGCGATTAGAGGATTATCAGGGGGTCCTTTTGTCCCTCTGTGGGGGGATACTCCCACTGGGTTTATATCTGGGACTCTCCACCATTTGACCTTAGAACTGAAGAAGCTTCTCAGATGAGAGGTCTTCAAGTAACTTAAAGGAGTCCAGACGCTTTTCTTTGCAAGCTCCTTTGACTACGATGACCTGGATGACTGAGAACCTTCACAGACCACAATTTTGTGGTTCTGAAAGTAAATGCAAGCCAAAATAATTTCTACACCTATCGATTGTTAATTACGACATGACAACAGTCAGGTGTCAAAAGAGGGTTTGTGCTGGCCTTAAATATGTCCCCAAACTTTTCCCCCCCAACATTTGCAAATAGCCAGAGGCATAAGGTTCCATTAACTCTGAACAAACCCAACACAGATGATAACAGCCTTCTTTCCTGATGCACACCTAAACTATCTGAAGCATCAGTTGCAATACAGATGCATTTCTTTATTATTTGTATTCTGCATCACCCAGTTAATTTGGTTCTTCAAGATACCCACTATTAGATGTATACTAATAATATGGGGTTATAAACATCTTCAGCTCCAAGGGAATTTATTGTGGTTTGGAATATTTAATGAAAACCATTAATCATTCATTGTTATTTTCTCAATTGAATATGTTCACAGAGTGAGTGCCTGCATGAACTTTTTGTATTCTGCTTAAGTACCTCTTAGCCTCCTCGAGTTCAGTTTTTACCAGCATTGGTGCACTGCCCAAGGTGCTCAGCTCATTTCATCAGGTCTATTGTTTTGTTTGTGGACAAAACAGCCTGTTCTGCACTATAGATATGGATGAAGTCTAAAATATTGTCCTGAAAAATACTGCAAGATTTTTTTTTGCCTGATGACAAAATTCTGAATGCTTGGAGTATATTATAAGTTCTGTGTTATCCATACACCTTTCCTCATTGTTCTTGAAATAACACACATATCAAAGTTGTGTTATTTACAAAAAAGAATGGCCTTGGACAGCAAGACTGGCTTAGTAATGACTTAAAAGAGGGGGTTAGATTTCATCATAAACCTGTTATTATTCATCATTTTCTTCAGACTGGGCAACTCCATCTGTTTCTTTTTTGTATCATTTTAATTCACTGACATTTAGATAAGCTATCTGTCATATCTATCTTCCCCTGAATTTAAATATGGCATGCAAATTAGGTCTTGACTTTTTCTAGATTACCTTACATGAAAACATTAGTAACTTCAGCTTAAATTTTGTTTGCATTTGAAGTATCTGAAGACTGGTGACTGGTTTAACTTTTAAACTACTTTCTGCCAAATCAGCTCCAGTCCTCCTCAGCATTGATTCAACAAGTCGAACTCTACTAGAGGGATAAACACCCATTCTGGTGATGGTGATGGAAAGCTGTCTAACTCTTGCGGCCCTAAAGGCCATAGGACATGACTGGCATCATGTTCATACTTAAACCCTTGGAAGAGACTACCATCAGGGATAGAAATAATGAACCAAAACAATTTAGTATCAATTAGCAGTGACCTTCCCTTTTAAGGCAGTTATTATCAAACTTTTTTCAGGCCTTCCACATCAGAGGGCAAAAAAAATATGGCATACATTTTTCATGTGCGTTTGATTTTTTTCATTCTATCAATCATTAACGAGTCTGTGAAGGTTTTCAGTCATCCAGGTCATCACAGTCTAAGGAGCTTGGAAAGAAAAGCATCTGGACTTCATTAAGTTGCTTGAAGACGTTTCACTTCATATCTAAGAAGCTTCTTTAGTTCTAAAGTCAAATGGTGGAGAGTCCCAGATTTAAGCCCTATGGGACTGTCCCCCCAAGAGGGACATGGACCCCCCAATGATCCTTTACCTAATCACATGAGCCAATGTGTGAAAATGGGCGTAGGTTGCAATCAGCCAAGGTTTCGGGTGAGCTCATTGTGAAACCTAACCCCACCCCATCATGTGATTTCCTGAGGCCAAAAGGCCCAAGATGTGAGTGGGCGTTAAGGCATCTGGGAAGAGATCTCAAAACTGGTATATATGGCAGACAATTGGAGTCGTAAGCCACCGCCGCTGTTCAAAGATAGTTGTCCACAGTGGACATAGATGACTTCTCTGTCCAAAATGTGAACATTGGTATCCTCAAAAGACTGACCTTTGTCCTTTAGATGCAGATGGACAGCCTAGTCTTGTCCCATCGAGGTGGCTCTTCTATGTTGTGCCATGCATTTATGAAGTGGCTGTTTGGTCTCCGTCTTGAGAGGACACTCCCATAGGGCTTAAATCTGGGACTCTCCACCATTTGACCTTAGAACTGATGAAGCTTCTCGGATGAGAGGTGAAACGTCTTCAAGCAACTTAAAGAAGTTCAGACACTTTTCTTTCCAAGCTCCTTAGATCAGTCATTAACATTAACAGTTTTATCTGATCAACCAATTACATGGCAGCAACTTGGTGCATTTGGGCATGTAGACCTGGTCAAGATAACTTGCTAAATTTCAGACTGAGCATCAAAATAGAGAGGAAAGAGGTCAAGAGGTCAGAAAAGAATGGCTAGATAGGAAGAAATCGTTAACTCACACAACCACTTGGTACAGTCTAAATATGCAGAAGAAGCAACTCTGAATGCGAAATGCATCCAGCCTTGAAACACACAGGCTGCAGTAGCAGAAGACCACACCAGGTGCCACTCCTGTCTAAATTAAGAATGGTAAACCTTGCAACTGTAAACCAAAATTGGACAACAGAATATTGACGTAAACGAGAAAGCGTGGATCTACACTGCCCAGAATTAATGGGCTGCTGCTGCTGGTGGTATAATGGTGTGGTGGAGATTTTCTTGGCACACTTTGGGCCCCTTATTACCAACTGAGCATTATTTAAATGCCCTGGCTAACCTGAATATTTTTTTTGTTCACCATATCCATCCCTTTACGACCACAGTGTACCCATCTTCTGATTGCTGCTTCCAGTAGGCTAAAATGCCATGTCATAAAACTCAAATGATCTCAATCTGGTTTCCTGAACATGATAATGAGTTCACTTTACTCAAATGGCCTCCACAGTCATGAGATCTCAATCCAACAGAGCACCTTTGGGATGTGGTGGAACGGGAGATTCACGGATCATGGATGTGCAGCCAACAAATTTGCACCAACTGTGTGTGGCTATTATCTTGATGTAATCCAAGTGACCAGAGAGTGCCCCCCCCCCCCCCCCCCCCCCCCCCCACACACACACACACACACCCACCATAGCAACAAAATGTCATAATAGTCTGTGGATCTGCACTATCAGGTGGTTAAGGTTACATTTCCTGGTTAGGAGGATGCATTAGCAGCATTTTAAGTATGTGTGCATTTTAGAATTAGGATGATGAGGTCTGTTGAGTTATGAGAATTAATTTGCTGGCAATTAGTATATCCTTGAGGTGCACCTTTTGTTGCCTGCATGTGAGAGTTTGTGATAAGAAAATGAAAATTGGAAAGTCTGAATTAACCTTGACTGTATTTTCATGCATGCATGTGTTAAAAACACACACAGAGACATTATTGTGCAGTACTGTGCTCATGAAGGTCAAAATTGTTCCATATACTGTACACGCTACTCGCTCCGTGTCCGTGTCAGTCAATGAGAACGGATGAAATGAAAAATAAGAGTTAGAATTATTGAATAACCATGCAGGCAGATTGAAAGCAGCCATTCTGCCTGGCACGTCTGTAATCATTAAATGCTGTTTGGGAAGTGACCGTAAGCACTTCAAACCACCTACGTGTTTCACAATCAGAATAAAAATGAATAAAAGATTAGAATTTTAAGTGCCTAGATTTGGAATTTAAAATAAGTTGGGCTGTAGAACAAAGCCCAAAAAAACGGACCAAGTAGAGTTTGTGGTGGCTCCCGCTGCCCCTCCTCATACTTCAGGCCACTTGTGGAGGTGGAATTGAAAATCTGCTGTCAGTTTGCTCAGTGTGTCTGTCTTTAAGAGTGAGGCAGAGGAGCAGGTGCAAACATATTTTCAATCTCAAGTTGTCTCTTTAATATTTTAGTCATTGTTTCAGATGTATGTGAGGGACTGATTTTTTTTTTCCACACTCCCGCAACCACCCACTTCTGCATGATTTCCATCCATTACGGCCTGATCCCGCAGAGACTCTGATCACAACAGGCCACAACACTGTTTTGTGTTTCACACTAAGCAAAACACACAAGCAGTTCTTTCATAATCAAAAGCTATCCAAATATAGTTCGTCAGCTGTTTATTGCAGCATAATATGAAGATGTGAGTATGTGATATATAACACTTAAAAAGCAATATAAAATAAAATACATTAAAAATAGATATATAACATAATTTTAAAAGACAATCAGTATCTGCTTCAGGCAGTGAAAGTTAAAAGCAGATAAAAATATTATAGATCTTGGTCTGTTTCTTCTGATATACATAGTTACCATGTTCCATAGCAGCAGTTATAAAAACCAGATGCAGTTTATGTTGGCCACAGCCATCTTTCATCTCGCTGACAATTGAATAACACTAGAGCAAAGCATCCTTGTGTTGCAACTTGTTTCCTTGACTTTGTCCTGACCCCTGAAGCATTTGCTATGCACTACTTTTACTCTCAGCCCTACTTTGACCCTCCCTAACTATGTGCTCACCTTAAAGCAGCGGTCCCCAACCTTTTTTGCACCACGGACCGGTTTATGTCCGGTACCAAAAAAAGAAAAAGATTTATTCATAACACACGGGAAAAGACCCAGGGAAACCGAGCTAATGATAAAATCGATTAAAAAAATAACAATAAAAACCCCAAAAACCATAACTTTTACACCCGAGCTTCAACTCTCGCGGCCCGGTACCAAACAACTCACGGACCGGTACCGGTGGTACGGAGGTTGGGGACCGCTACCTTAAAGGACACCAGAAAACCCCCTTTCAGTGACCACCCTGGTAAGATGATGCTTCCAAGACCAGAGCCTTCATTTGAATAATTTTGCAAAACACATTTTTTGCATTTGTTGTCTTGTTTATTTATTTCTTAATGTATTCTTTTTCATATTGCTCTTTTTGCTTTTACTTTTCACTTGTTTATTAATATGCTGACATTTTTCAATATTGCATTATTTTATCCTGTTGTTTTAACCCTATCTCTACTTTGAATTCATTTTGTCTTTTTTTGTTTGGCTTCAATATTTTGTGCTGTAATTTACGATGTGAGCGTTCTCCTTTTATTTTCCACTCAAAACACTTTGTAGACTGCTTTTAAAGGTTCTATCTAAATCAAAGGATTTTTAGTTTATTGTAATTATTTTTGTTTAGCAATTTGTTTGCTGCTCTGCAAAACTTGTCAGAATTGCTGAGAGTTTCTCGTAAAATGAGACCTTGGTGTAGAAAAAGTGTCTCTGAATGGCTTGAGCTGGATTCTGCAGTCACAGCAGGCACTGAAGGATTTAAAATCATCATGAACTTTGGAAGTCTCCCAAGGAAACATGACAGCGCTGCAGGAAATGCAGACTAAATCCATCTTGGGAATATGAAATTGGGCTGCATTTGTGATTTCATGTGGAGCTGTCCAGGCTTTTCTTAGATTTCTACCTTTCTCTCCTACCTGATCTTTCCCACTGTTTATTTGACCTTTACATTCATTTAAAAATGTTTTTGGTGGGTTTTAGACTTTATCCTTTTAAATTTGCCCAGGTTTTTCCCAACTATGGAAAAAACAAAAGCAGTATACTGGAAATATTGTTTGAAATATTGTTTGCGGAACAAGTGGAATTAAAAAAAAATGTTAAAAGAATTTTTATCTGGTTAATGAGTGTATTTCATGTTTGGCACACGGATAGTTTATATAAAGGACAAACAGCAGGTTTCCCAGACATGGATTAAGTTGAGTCCCACAGCAAAAAGAAAGTATTGAATAAAGTTTATGTCTGGTACTGGGCTTAATCCATGTCTGGGAACCTGAGTAGTCTGGTTTAAAAAAAATGGCTGTAAATTTGTCACAGACAGCAAGTAGACAGGTGTTAAGTGGGACAACTCTTTATACCATATAACCTCAGCAGGGGATACACACATATACATATGCACGCATGCATACTCTCATGACAGAGTAGCAGAAAGCTTTCCCTAATTCAGTGTTCAGTGTCAACATAGTAATCCAGCTGGTTTCATTTCTTCATGTCTGTCTTAGAACTGTAGCTTTTTTTAAATCTACAAATGATGCACGGGAGAGTAAGGTAGCAGGTATACAAGAGATCGTATGTTTAATTGGAGGCCAGCAGGTGTCCTTATGCTTGCAAAAGCATATGGACTAATTGCTGTTCAGTATCTGGCAACCTGAGTCCCTCTTCTCTCGTCTCTCATTTTGTTCTGCCTTTCCCCCATTTTTCTTAAACTGTTAATCTCTCACATTTTTCTTCTTTTATCGTGTCCATATGGGCAGGATTAACAATTCCTAAGGGAATAAGCACCTGTGAAGGTAGATGAAGGTAAAGGAGAAGTAGATTTATTGCGGACCTTGAAGACTCTTACATAGGCTGTGTCTATAAGGAGATACACTCAAAATACGATTTCAGAATAAAACGTTTCTAGCAGAACTACAGCCACACACACACACACACACGCACATGCATGGAAACATAGGCATATGTCTCTGCGTGTGACTGTTATTGTTATTATATTGTATTTCTGGCTCACAATGAATATGAATATAAAGTATATTTCCTTCAAGAATAAACATCAAGAGACACCACATAACTCTGTACTAGCAACTGTTTGATTCACTTTGAATTATTTATTGTGACAGTGTTGGTGATCATGAGACTTTTTCTGTATGGTCATGTCAACTTGACATGACGATTGGGTACACAAATATCTAGTGAGCCAATCACATGGCAGAAACCCAGTGCATTTAGGCTTGTAGAAATGATGAAGATGACCTGTGGAAGTCCAAACTGAGCACGGCCGCTGCGGTCAAATGGGCTAGTTTGTATATTTCAGAAACTGCTGGCCTACTGGGATATTCTGTAGTAATTCAAACAACTACTCATTGGAAACAAGGTATGCAGATGAGCCTCTTGAAAGGCACATCGCATTAGGCTTGAAGCAGAAGGGCTACAGCAGCAGAAGACCACAACAGATACCAATCCTGTCAGTTAAGAAAAGGAAACTGAGGCTACTAATTCACACAGACTGACCAAAATTGGACAAGGGAAGACTGGAAAGACATTGCTACTGATGAGTCCCAACTTCTGCTGTGACAGTTGGTTGGCAGGGTCAGAATTTGTTGTAAACAATGATGGTGGTGGAGTAATAGTGTGGAGGAGATTTTCTTGGCACACCTTGTGATAGTACCAAATAAGCCCCAATTTATATGCTGCAGTCTACCTGACTGTTGTTGCTGACCATGTCCATCTCTTTTTGACTGCAGTGTAGTCATCAGAGGATAACTTGTGAGTTTCTTGAATATGACAGTAAGTTTACTGTATTCAAATGGCCTCCTGTGACATAAGGCACATCTGAAGCCGTAAGAGGATCCAACTGGAAACTAATAACGTTTAACTAATGAAATGGTCAAAAGGCAAAGGTAGCATGAGGTTTTTATGGAGATATGAGCAGGATACTGTAATGGTGGAAGATATTATCACCCTAATGTAACAAAAACACACCAGGAAGATACTGTGACCAATCAAGTTGTTGTTTTTGTGCTTTGTAAACCAATAAGATGATTCTTTAAGATAAACTCTCATTTATTGCTGGTAGTATCTACAACACCATTTTCCAAAGAAAGGGTGTGCAGTATGCAGCCATGACTGAAGAAATATCAAATTGTGACCGGACAGACAGACTAGGTAGAGGTCACTCGTAAGTGAGCTCAGGCTCTGAGGAGGTGGCTTTTTTTTTGGGTCTTGTGGGCTTTTTTTCCTCGACATGATCAACTTTTATGTGTGGATGCCGGTTTTTACAGAGTGTCCTGACTTTTTTGGAAATGGGGTTTTATGTAAATGGAAACAGTTTTTATAGAACTCCTGACCTCATTGTGTCACCATCACTTCTGAAGCTAAACCTAAACTTTTGTGCATGTACATGAGAAAGAATTCTGTATGGCATTCATGGGTACAATTCAGCCTTGTGTGCATGATTTAAAAATACATTTTTCGATTTGGAGCACTTTATTGCATAGCTTAAATAACTAGCATTGTTTTTACTTGTGCGCGTGGCTAATAGTGCATTTTGTCTGGCTCTGCACGGTCCTGTTCTTGCCTTTGGTTCAATATCTTAACTGGTGACATGGAAGGGCTTGAAAGGAAAGGGAGGATAGTGCAAAGGAGTGAGAGAGAGTAGGAAGGTGAAAGAGATGAGGAAGATTAGGGATTGATTATAGATCGCTGTGGAGTTGGGAAAGATAGAGGAACATAGCCTATTTTGATTTTGTTAACGTTTTCTTTTTTTTCCCTTCCAGAGTGTCGTTCATCGACTTCGAGGGAGATTGGTGGAGAAGAAGAGCTGCACAAAAGAATCATGCCTTCATGTCCAAACAAAACAGCAGAGGGTTGGATGAAAGAACAAAAAGAACAAATGAAGAGTGGACAGAGGAAAGGAAAAGTGCACACAGATGCGAACCTACGTGGTATTTATTGTTAAACAGAACAAATCAGCATGAAGAAATGACCTTGTAGTTTTCTATTCCCAAATCAAACAAGCACTCATTAAAACCTCACCATCCCCCAGTCGTATCTCAAATCAGTTCCACAATTTCATTTCATGGAAACACACATTTCACCCCAAGACAGTAACCAAACATAATACTAAGGTTCATTTCCATTCAAATAACACAAGTCTTATCAGTGATCACAGCAAATGTAGTTCACAGATTTCTCTGTCTATCAGCATTTGTCAGTTTAAGTGTGTGTGTGTGCGCGTGTGTGTTTAACATGCATGCATGTCAATAGAAGTCCAGACTCAATTATTCCATTAAGGAGGCAGTGCAGAGTAGCATGCAGTGACTAAAACAACAGCCTCTCTCTCAAGCACAGGTCTGCTTTAAACACAGTGCAGTCAATAATCCATTTCCTGTTAATAGCCAGAGTGTGTTCTCGTCAGTATGTGCGTGCAGTTGTGTGTGTGTATGTGTGTGTATTTGTATCTCTCTGAACAATGGGGTGTTCCTATTCTTTGGCTGAATTTGCGCCTTTTCCCAAGACTAGTCTTCTTGAGCTGTGGGGAATATAAATCCTTATCAGCCTTTGTAAGTTTTATGTGTGCTTGTATAATGGTCAGTGTGACTGTGTGATTCTGTAGTTTTGGACAGAGAAGATGTGAGTGAGAGGGTGAAAAGAGCTGTCCTTTTGTAACTTTGACTTGGACACGTACGCCTCTGCTACACTCACATACACATATACACGTACGATTGGACGCATATGCATATGTTTCTTTGTGTGACTGGCATGCTGAGTGCAGACTGTAGCAGCATGTTTTATTCTTTTGTGGGAGGACTTCACTGTAAATGAGTTGTCTTGGGACTTGAGACTGCTTAACACACACAGGAAAATGTACATTCACATCCACTTTTGTACCCTGTATCTTGTTAGGCCTATAAGTGGCATAATACATTCTTTAGCCTATCTTGGACAGTTCTTTTTACCCTCTTACACTCTCCTCCTATTGTAAACCAGACATTAGTGACTAACAGCAGTTAACAGAGGCTAACAGCAGCTAACAGAGGCTAACAGCAGCTAACAGAGGCTAACAGAGGCTAACAGCAGCTAACAGAGGCAAAAACAGGAGCACTAACAGAAAAGTTCATGATATTCTCAAGAACTCATGTCAATATTGCTGTCAGTAGTCAGCTTCACTGATTATTCAAATTGTATTGGACTTTACAACCTTCTCTGGAGTAAATAGACATGGATGCTTCTAACCCAGCGTCTAGAGCTGAGGTAAACAGCCTATCCTGATACCCTGTGAAAGACTCCAAGTAGATCCGGATGTGGAACAGAGCTCTCATGTTATTCATGTCACTTTCTTTTACTTGAAATGAACATTTAAAATGGTGTGATGTGTCTTGAGAAGGAGGATATCAATATCAATATCTCCCTTGAAGAGAAATCAAATGATTCACATTAACTTAACCTGGATTTGTCTGTTTTAAAACCAGACAAAAAAAAACAGCTTTCAGTAGATGCGCTCATTTCACACAAAGCTGAAAATTCTCGAGTTTGAATAAATGTTACATCGCAAAGAATTCTGGATAAATCTATATGCACAAAAGCACATATTCTGATAAATAGCTTTTGGAAATCTGGGTGACGTTACCAGAAGCAGGTGATGAACAGCAGTGAAATCAGCCATATTCCCAGTGTGTGAAACTGTCCCCTAAATGTCACCTTGTGGTAATGTTGCCCAGAAGCAGAGTAATAAAACATTGCTTTATGTAAACATACTTATGCACATACACACTAAGTTTAACATTATGTATTATAAAGAGAACACTGAAGCATGGGAGAGCACAAAGAAACAGCTGCTCCCAACACACTGGTTTATATTTTTGTCTTTTTCTCGCATTCTGTGTTTTGTCTTCTAGCACAAAACACAGGTACGCAAATGTTAAATCACTCTTCTGCCTGTAAAACACATACCTTCAGGATTTCATGCAATATGAACACAGCTATTCTTTACTTTTTTTTCAAGTAAGAAAAAAAATAGATACAGTCACCATAAACATGATTTTTTTTTTAAATCAAATACAACCTCCCAAAATCTTTCATGTTTTAAATACAGTTTCTACACAAAATAATTGTTACTTCTGTGATAGTGACTTAACACAGACTCACTAACCACAGTATTAAGTACAATGGTTCAACTGCTTGTTAATGCAAATATCTAATCAGCCAGTCACATTGCAGTAACTCCCTTGCATTTAGGCAAGTAGACATGATCAAGGTGACTTGCTAAAGTTCAAAGTGAACATCAGGCTGGGGAGGAAAAGTGATTAAAGTGACTTTGCATGTGGCATGGTTGTTTGTGCCAGATGGATTGGGTTGTATATTTCACAAACTGCTGATCTATTGGGATTTTCCCACACAAGCATTCTAGAGTTAAAATGTGATGCTGATGCCAGAGGTGAGAGGAGAACAGCAAGACTGCTCAGAGCTGATAGGAAGGCAACAGTGGCTTAAGTAACCGCTCATCACAACCAAGGTATGTAGAAGCACCTTGAAGCACATGGGCTACATGGGCTGCATCAGCAGAAGACCAAACCGAGTGCTATTACTATTACCTAAGAACAGGAAACTGAGGCTACAATTAGCACAGGCTCAGAAAAAGTGAACAACAGATGCTGGTCAAATGAGTCCTGATTTTTTCTGCCACATTAACATGATTGCGTCAGGATAATGACCTTAGTGCCTTCTAAGGTCACTGGGGCGACCCTGGCTCAGGGGGGTTGGGAAGCGTATCTGTAACCGGAAGGTCGCCGGTTCGATCCCCGGGCTCTCTGCCCTGGTCGTTGTGTCCTTGGGCAAGACACGTTACCCTACCGCCTACTGGTGTTGGCCAGAGGGGCCGATGGCGCGATATGGCAGCCTCGCTTCTGTCAGTCTGCCCCAGGGCAGCTGTGGCTACAACCGTAGCTCCACCAGTGTGTGAATGCGAGAGTGAATGAATAGTGGCATTGTAAAGTGCTTTGGGTGCCTTGAAAAGCACTATATAAATCCAATCCATTATTATTATTATTAATGAATACTAGCCATAATAGAAGCCATGCCCCAAAGCTGAACTACTTTTAAACTTGAACATAAAAATGAGCTTACTCAACACAGTTAACAGCTCTTAATCCAACAGAGCACTTTTGCAATGCATTGAAACAGGAGTTTCAATTCAAGTTAATTCAGCTTTATTTATACAGTGCCAAATCACAACAGTCACTTGAAGGCACGTCATATTGTAATGTAACGATGCTACAATAATAGTGAGGAAATCACAATGTGGAGGAGAGCCAGAGATTAATAATATCTAATGATTAAATGCAGAATGGTGCGTAAACACGTAAATGTCCAGCTGACAAATCTAGCGAAACTATATGATGCTATCATGTCAATGTAGATTAGAACCTCAAAGCAATGTTTCCAGCACAATCTTGAATCTACACCAAGAGTTTAGTTAGCTCTGAAGTCAAAATAGGCTCCAACCCGCTACCAGGAAGTTGTAACTAATGAAGTGGCCGGTGAGCGTATATCTCGGCAGAGAAGGATCATGAATTATTTGGCAGTATTCAGGGTGCTCTCCGCCTTTTCAAATCATTATTTTACTATTCATACAACTCAATAAAACACAAGCACCACGTACACAGGAATGCGTAGATCCCAGCTTTGGCATTATATGTAAAATATATGTGAGGTACAGGGTGAGGATTAAAATGGGAGAGATCGCTCACACCATTTCTCCTCTTTCAATCAATAACCTAGTGATTCTAATAGACATTGATTGCATCTGAATCCCAGATCCCAAGTCGCAAATGTGATTATAAAATGGCCAGTCCTGACACTTTATTGAAAACAATGAGGCTGGAAGGAGAAACAGGAGGAGGGAGGGAATAGGAGTGACTGGTTGAGAAGGATGGATTAATCTTCTGCCTGTCAGCTTGCTAAAGCATTCCTCTTCATCTACTTCTTTTTTTGTGTGTTTGTGTGCACGCATGTGTATATGTACAAGACATATGAATATTCTTGGCGAGAATGTGTGCACAGTGGAGTGCTGAACTGTTAAAAAAGCACTGGTGTTGAATATACCACAGTCGCATAGCTGTACTGTAAACCTTATCCCGTCTCATCGCAAAGTTGTAATGGACCAGTCAGTCTCTCTGACTCTAATCTCTAAAAACAGATATCTGCATAGGCATATAATTTTGCTTTTTTTAAAAAATAAAATTGGGGATTGCTCTGGTTTACATCTGTATTACAAACAGTACTGATGGCATTCACGTACTAAGTCCATGCAAGAGCAAAATAGCGACACATTAGTACCACAGACAAAAGGTGGGGAGAGCCACTTTGACGTTACCCGTTGTTCTGCTGAGTACTGTGTTTACTGATGAGTTTAAAATCAGTAAATCGGAAATAGTTCTTACGTACTATCAGTTCCCAAATTAAAATATCTGTCAGTCATTTTGAAAGAGATTGTTTTTTCTATGTAATCAGATCCATTTTAATTTCACAGTAGGGTAAGTGGGAGGCGGATTGACAGTTCCTCTGTGTTGAAAACGTACAGCGGAGAACAAAATGCTGCAATCTGCAAAATAAATCAAAGCAATCCCTTTTGAGCACCGTGACAGATGTTTAGTCTTCATATATACTCAGAATTTGAGATACGGCTAAACACTATGTATACCTCTTCTTCAGAACCTCCTCCCCCTTTACGTGTAACTGCTGTCCATTGTGAGTTGATGTTTTGTTCCGTTGGATCCCAAGGACTTCTACATGTGCTTGTCTCCTGTCTGTGTAGGTGTATTAAATATGTGCCTGCATTTTTCTTTTTGTGTTGCCAGTAGATGCCGGTGGATGAAATGCTGCGTGGTTTTTGTGTTTTGCATGGTTTTGTGGCTTTCTTTTTTGGTCTTTTATTTACATAATTCCACGGCGTGACACAGTGTGAAACCGAAATATCAGTGAAATATTAGTTCTACCTTTTACAGATGCACCTCTTCTCCACCTGCAATTAAACCTGCAGATGGAGATGCATCTCTTCTCGACCTCCGAGTATAATTGCTTAAAATTCAAGTTATCTCTTCTTTTGAACTGTTGGATTTCAAAGGAATGGTTTGGTAGGGAAGACTCAGCTTTTATGTCCTAGCATACTCATTTACTTTAACACTATTCACCAAAGGCTTACACACTGTTTGAGTTTGTTCATATTGAAATCTCATTGTGGAATGATCAGAGCGGATTTTCCCCTTTGACCTTAATATAGACACAGAGGCTTGCACATATATAATATACTGTTTGTGTACCTGGTACTTTTCCTTGCTGTTATTTATTTATTTGATCCCAGAAACATCACAGCAACGCTGAGTGGGATTATAAAGTAATACTACAACTACGGTGCAAAAGATTCCATGAAGGATTATCAGAAGCAGGATAGATCCATCGTGAATGCATTAAAGAGGATTTCTTCAGTGACTGTAACTGCATGTTCAAACAACAAACGCTGCATCTTAAGCGTTAATTGAACGTTTTTAATAAAGATGATCTCCTTTTTATTGTTTGACACACAAGTCTGGGCGTGTTTTGTTTTACTATGCCTTATCATTCAGGTTTTGTAAATCAAAGAAGCAGATTTTTTTTTCTTATTTTCTTAATAAATGCTTTTTTTGGTCTAACTTGAAGTTCCTTGAATGGCCACTTGAGGCTAGCTCCAAAAACAATCCAGTCCTTGTCTCCCATTTGTTGTATAGGCAATGTTAACAGCGCGGCCCCTTTAACTGGATGCTGACACCAGTGGCTGTAGCCGCTGACTGGCTGGTACTTCACCTTACTTTGATTCACATGACTGAACTGGACGTCTCATTCAATTTTATGGTGCTTGGGGGATCCTTGGGGCATTTTTCGTGGAGCTATGTTGCAAATAATCTAGCCTCTTCCAAGGTGTAGCCCACAGAGTAGCCAGTGGATCAGTTTTTATCTGAGAAATTCTAGTAGGCTATACTACGTGACACTAATTAGCAGTTATTAATGTGTGTGCAATGCAGCCATAAAGTTTTTGGATCATGCAGCTTGCTATCCAAGGTTGCTAATATTAGCTGATATTAGCACAATGACTTTTGCTTTAATGCAGGAGTTAAAAACCAATGAGTGACCTCGTGATGACCATGTCCAATTTCATATTCAGTCAGTGGTTTTATCTGCGATGGATTTTTATGTTCTTGTTATACAGTGGCAACAAAATATGTTTGTTTTTTTTATCTTCATATACCTGTAGCTGTGTTTCAAAATACATCGAATCCAGTGACAGTTCTTAGTTATAGTTTATCTCGCTTTTAAAACTTCCAGCAGAGAATGAATTAGATATGGTCTGTCACTCAGTGCTTATATACAGCACTTTCCAGAAGACTGAAATTACACTGCGTGTTTATAGCATGAATTCACGCATGCATAATCGTGCCATTAACAGCTCTCCCTCTCTGACAATGATCAATTCAAAATGTAAATCCGCTCCCTCGGTGTCTAATCAATTAACAGTAAAAATAACGTTTGTGGGTAATTTAATGTTTTCCTCCCTCCTCATCTCATTACTGGTGCTCATCATGCATCATCATCTAAGGACTGAATACAGATTAAATTCATTAAACTGGATTTAGAGCAGGTATGCTTAAAACACAGGACACCGCTGATTTCTAGATGTATAGATTTTAAAATATCACATGTTGAGGAACAGGGAGTCCTACAGGAGATGACTTTCACAGAGATCCGATTGCAACATCATCAAGTCAATCTGGGATTACATCAAGAGACACAGGCATTTGAGACAGAAGAAGTTCAGCACTCAAAGACACTGCACAACGAGTATGCAAGTGCGCCTAGCAGAATTGGTGCTGTTTAAACGGTAAATTGTGTTCAACCCACTTTCAATGGCATCTTTAGGCACACAAGGATCCGTGAAAAACGTTTACTGGAGGCCTCATGACGGAGGACTTGTAGGAAAGCTCGGTGACTCATTCGATTTCTCCACCCATGTGTTTAAAGAAGCAAAGCTGTGTGCGTCCTCTGTGATGTGTTTATGCTGTCATTTCCTTATGAAACATTCTCATCTTTGAATATTTAACATGATGCACTCAGACACATGTCAAAATGATTTTAAGTGACGCGTTTCTGTGCGGAGACTGTAGTTTGCACATAAGGCCGTGTCTGCTTTTTAAGATGGTTTTGCTGCAGGTTATAAGACCCCAAATAAATTCATTTCAAGCATGAAAACATCCTTAGAAATTCAAACATCTCAAGAAAAGAATATGTGGAGATGTGGGCCTAGAAAAATAAAAGTGAGTGCATTTAAAAGAGAAACTGGAAGGAGTAATAGTAATGGTGTGCAATGTGGAATGGTGCCAGCTGATACTGCACTGAAAGCTTCTGGTCAAGCTGGTGGAAGGTACTGCTGATAGATTATAGCCACAGACCACAGCAATGGATTCCCAGAACTGCTGCTGTGTTTGTGCGCAACAAAAACCAAAGGAAAGATCTTTTAAAAACAAGTTCTCACTCAAACTGAGTAGACTCTGGGTTCTCTTTTAGTTTCACTTTCCTCGTGAAAAAGACACAACCACTGTTATCATTTTATTGGCTGAAAAAGGACTTAAGGTCATGACACATCACCAATAGCAGCTTGTCTGGCACCAATGGGGAGGGGGGGGGGGGTTGTTTGGCTGTTTGAACATATTGAATCTGCAGGAGAGACAGTTTCTGAAGGGGATGGAAGAGATGCAAAACGCCACACAAAGAGGTACGTGGACAGGTGGACTTTGCATTTTGGCCAAATAGGAATGAAAATGGAAACAGTAATGGATTTACATTTCTATGGTGCTTTTCTTGTCTTACTGACCACTCAAAGCACATTAGAGTAAAAGCTACATTTAGCCATACATTCATATAGCACTTAATTCTATATACTTTAAGCACTTTATCTGCCTGACATCCATTTACCCTAATATGCATATCTTCAGCTGAACTGGAGCAGCTGTTTAAATAAATTGTACAAAGGTTTTAGCTAGCTGCTCTATCCATTTAGCTAAAACTGTTTATAGCTCATTCTGTTCCATGGTTCTTATAAAACTTGTATACAGTAGTTTTGCTGGTGGGTTTCTGTGTTTCGCAAGCTGTTTGTAACTTGTAAGGTTTTTGAATCGTAAATCTCGGACATCTGCATATGAACATGCAGAATCTGCGGGGAAGCAAAAAGATATTTGAACTGAAAACTTTATATTTTCTGTTTGCATTCTGTTTTATAGACTGCGTAGCATTGACCGATCGAGAACAAATGGAGCCATAAAGCAATCTAGAACTATTTTTAAATTTTTTCATTTTTTGTTGCTCGACCAAATAATTTAAATGCCCATCCAAAAATGACCACACGGGAACTTCCTTGACCATGTGCCTCTTGAGTATGTATTTTGAGCAATAAAAAAATAAGACTGCTTAAATTTACAGTAATTGTACTTGGACTTAACTTGGATTTAAAGATTAGTCACTTCCTCTCACAGCTGCAGAACAAACATTCATGAAAAAAATGGATAATTGATTTTTCACCAATGACAGTTTGAGTAACATTATTCAAACAGGTTTTCAATTAACCTCCTTTTGCGTGCATTTTTTGTAAGTTAGGTACTGTATGTTGCAGAAAGAAAGAAATTGAGATGATACAAAAAAGGAAGGAAAAAAGATGTTAGATCTTACGAGCAATGCAATAACCAAACAATCGCGTGTGTAATGGACAAATCAGCAAAATCTCAGATCATGTTCTATTATTTTTTTTTATGTCAAACGTCTCAGTTTTATACTCTTTGTAATACTTGTACAAGTTACAATTAGGTATAGTTGCAGTCGTAAAACTGGTATGGATATAAAGGCATACTAAAGAGTGATGTTGACAGAAAAACCGCGAGGTCCCCATGAGCCACACTTTATTTTATCACTGTTTTTTGTTCCTGTGGCACTTTGCATGCATATAATGTGTCCCTGGTTTCCATCCGCCTGGCCATCTGCAGTGCACATCCCAGTGGAAGAGTTTAATTCTGGGGGGACAAAAAGAAGCACGGTCAGGGTGGCTTTGTCTGGATCTCCATGGACATGAGCTTGACTCTCCGGAGAAATCGCTGGCATAACATTGATTCACCTGGCCCTGGAGTGTGCACAGACTCACACATATGCACACAGCTATATGGACAGACAGACAGGCAGCTGCTAGCTTGATGGGGAGGCTGAAGGTACATGGATGAATAAACACACACATACACACACAAACGACATGATGGAATAAAAACTGAAGCAAACTAGCGCACACATTTACACCAAAAGCAGAAAGTCATCAATATGCAAACTAACTAATTATATGACTGAGTGACATATTCAACACACGCGTCCGTCCACACCCACGCACTGGCTCACGCACATGCACTCACACACACAGAAATGTCAGCTTCAATATAATTTACTATCCAGTAACTCTTGATACAGACAGAAAATTGAAAACCTATTTACAATCCAAATCAGCGGGGTATCAGTGTCATTCATTGCGTCCATAAGACACATAAAACTTCATTAGGTCAGAGACGCACTAATAGATTTCCTACAAAATTGAGATATCATGGATGAGGCTGACACAGCCACTGTTTCAGTGTGATTTAAACCAGGACGAAAAAAAAGGGGCTTTGAGAAAGTGAAGGGAATGGGCAGACACTTTTATGAAGACGGACACAGTAAATCTGGCAATGCCACTGGCAGCTCATAAATAACATCATCTCTGGAATAGAAATGACTTGTCAATTGACCATAAAGCACATATATACACACTTTAGAATATGTGTGATTTAGCAGGCTGAAGTATTCAGGGATATGTTGTAGCAGAAGAGTGATGAATGTCTATTCTGTTGGTGATACAGTTCATACGGATGTGTGCGGATGTGTATGGTATTTTTAAAGGGGAAAGGGGGAAGACCCCTGGGAACAGTATACCACTAAGGGGTGATCCCTGTATCCCCAAAGGCTTAAGATAAACCTAGTACAGCTGTGTTTAAAGGGGTTCACTGAGTTAATTCAAGGGACACTGGGACACATTACTGGCCTATGCTTAGACACACACATACACACACACAAACATCGTTTTCAGCAAGATGAGGAGAGCTGCTGAAATAACGCTGTGCCAGCTGGCAATGGGATCCACACAGACACGCACACACACCCGTGCACGCACCTCCCTCCAACCCACTTGACTGCATTAAAAAGGAGGCTTCATCAAAGCCATTCATGTTGCCTCCATAAGTCATCATCTCATTTGCAAGACAAATGGGGAATTCAGATTGGTCAGTGCATTTTAATAAAGAGCCAAATACAGAGATAGGATCCTCTCTTTCTCCTTTGCCCTCGTGGATAAAGGCTTTTAAACTGCAGTAACACATTTCATAAACTTTTGATATACCAATATTCAAATTCATGGTTTAATACTACCAAGCACTAACCTTTCCCATATAGCCATATATTCTAATTCAGTTTTCTGAGCAGAATCATCTGCAGCTCAACGTGGCAAAGACCAAGGAATTGATAGTGGACTTCAGGAAGACCAGGAAACACTTGACCCCTGTTTCAATCCAGGGGGTCAGTGTTGACATTGTGGAGGACTATAAATACCTTGGAGTACACATTGACAGTAAACTGGACTGGGCTAAAAACACCACAGCACTTTACAGAAAGGGCCAGAGTCGTCTCTATTTTTTGAGGCGACTGAGGTCCTTCAACATCTGCCAGAAAATGCTCAGGATTTTCTATGAGTCCGTTGTGGCCAGTGCGATCCTCTATGCTGTTGCATGCTGGGGGAGCAGGCTGAGGGTCGCAGATGCCAACAGACTCGATAAACTGATTCGTAAGGCCAGTAATGTTGTGGGGATGGAGCTGGACTCCCTCAAGGTGGTGTCGGAGAGGCGGATGGTGTCCAAGATAAAGACAATGTTGGATAACACCTCCCACTCCACTCCATGACATGCTGGTCAGTCAGCTATTTATTAATAAGTGACTTTTATGTATATATATGGGCCTGTATATATTGTGCTATTCTTAGTTAGTGTATTGTCTGTCTTTGTTAATGTTTGTTTATAATGGAGCACTGTAACAAAAAATAATTTCCCCTAGGGATCAATAAAGTATTCTGATTCTGATTCTGAAAATCCCGGTTCTGGTTTAGAAGATACCAGGATCTTAGATTTATCTTTTACATTGATTAAACACTGCATCTAGGTTTACTGCACTGTTAGAACTAGAACCTGGTATACATTTAGTTGAAAAATATCAGAAGTAACTACACTCAATGGCCTCATTGTTAAGTACACCTGTTCCAGTGCACATTAACACAAATTCTGAGTGTTTCAGAAACTGCTGACCTGCTGGGATTTTCCCACACAACCATATTTAGAGTTTGCAGAGAATGGTCTGAAAATACCCGGTGAGCAGCAGTTCTCTGACTGAAAGGATCTTGTTGATGCCAAAGGTCAGAGAAGAATGGCTGGACGAGCTGATAGGAAGGCAACAGTAACAAACTTGTTACAGCTAAGTTTTGCAGAAGAGCATCTACGAATGTACGCAATGTCAAAACTTGAAGCAGTTTCGCTACATCAGCAGAAGACCACACAGAGTACTACTCCTGTCGACTAGGAACAGGAAACTAAGACTACAGTAAAAAAAAAATGGAAAGCTGTTGCCTGTTCTGATGAGTCTTGATTTCTACTGTAGCAATCAGATGGTAGAGTCAGTCTTCTTTTGAATCAGCTGTTCAGGTTGCTGCTGTGGGATAGTCTGTGGGATATTTTCTTGGCACACTTAGACCCACCACAATCTACATGAATATTATACACCCCTTTATGTGACATTTCCTCATGACTGTTTCCAGCAGGATAAGACACCATGTCACAAAGCTCAAACTTGTTTCTTGAACATGACACGACCTTCCTGTATGCAAATGCCCTCCACAGTCACCAGATCTCAGTCCAATAGAGCACCTTTGGGATATGGTGGAACAGGGGACTCACATCTTGGATGTGCAGCTGACAAATCTGCAGCAACTGTGTGATGCGATTATGCCAATATGGACCAAAATCTCAGAGGAATGTTTCCAGCACCTTGTTGTATTCATGCCATGAGGAGTTAAGGCAGTTCTGGATCCAACCCAGTACTACAAAGGTGTAACTAATGAAGTGGCTGGTGAGTGTATATGAACCAGTGTTTCATCTCATTTTTTTAATCTGAAAAGCAAATATACTGTTTAGAAAAAATAAAAACTTAGGAAATGGTTAACTTAAATTGCTGGGAAAGACCGTTAATTATCTTTCATAGCTCCAAAGCAACTACTCACGGTCTTTGAAGTTGTTGTCCTTTTCTCAGCAACTACTGTACTGAGCTTGCTTATTCAACCTTGAATTTCTAACTGGCTTTAAACGAAGAGCAAAAACGATAAAGCAACATTGCTCAAAGCAAACAAATATTGTTTGGACAATAATCTCGAGGCAACCAATAAATGTAAACTTATTTTGTTATTTAGCTCTGAGCTAGCTAAAGTCTCATAAACAGATGCATAAGAATCACCAGCACCAGTTTGCTTTCACGGAAAACTGTAGATGTTAAAGTATTTTACTTTACGCACGTCTGTCATTTATGTAAAAACACCCTGTATATTTAAGCTGTCAAGACAAATATGTCCTTGGGTTTAATCAATATGTATATGGACATGCAGAACACAGAAATGATTGCACTCCTATGATAAAAAATAATAATAATTACAACCCTATTATCATTTGATCCCAGCATGTTTGATCTGAACACAGACCATTGCCCTTTACATTAATTTCAGAAGGTCACACGATCCTGACCCTTTCACCGAATGACTATTGTCACTGTAGATTGCAGCACTATTGATTTGCTGTGCTTTGAAAGTTATCTGATTATTGAGCTCCACAGACTGTTGATTTAGCTCTGCTGGCACTGAATAATTAAATGTGGCCAATAGGTATGTCAGTATCTATGCTTTTCATCCTCTAAATGACCTCAAAATCTGACATGAACAAATGACAAATGAACACATTTTCAAATCCGCTGCTTTTCCAAAGAGATTTTTTGTAAACCATCACCACCCAGCAAAACAAAGACATGGTTGGTTTTATTGCTTAAAATGATTTACAAGGGGTAACTTTTCCTCCGAGGTATCGCTGAATTCTTGAATCTAAAATCACAGTTTTTTTAAATAAACCATTCCCCCCCCCCCCCCCCCTTTTTTTTGTATGGATTTTTAACTTTTCAAGAAATTTTAACCTGTTAAATAGCAGATTTAGGACGTACAAAGCACAAAACTATGGTACAAATGGCCACAGTTTCTGATAAGTGTATTCAAACTCTTGGAAAAAGTCAAAAAGACTTTGAAACGAATGGATGTCAGGGTTAATTGCATTGAATGTGTTAAACCTTGTATTCCCATCTGGTGCAGTACTGAAGCCTTTAATTTTCTACCTGTTATTTGGTTTGGTTATTGCTCCATACAAGATCGCATACAATTTTCTACTCATCCACTTACCTGCACCACCGAATTTACCGACTACACCTGTCATTGGCAGTTTAAAACTATTAATTGGCTCAGCTGTGTGTGTCTACCTTGTATGCCATAAAGATTGGGGCAGTGTTTCTGTCAATACACAAATCCAACTGATTACGGTGAGAGCATTTAAAATCAGATAAACCGGTTTTAACTTTCAAAGCTTAACTCTGGCATTATGCTTTCAGTTTCCTCATGGAGGATGTGGCTCTAGTCGAAAATCACCAGTGAATACGGGCTGTCTGTTAATGGGGAAGAGCGCCCCACCAACACAGGCTCCAGGAGGGGTGGCACACCGGGCCCAGGTGTTGCCAGTATTGCTGATTGCCATCAGTCACCCCTCCCCCACCAGAGGCACCAGCAGGAGAAGCGGCTACACACAGAGCAAAGAATGTCCCAATATGCACATTTTTCTTTTCCCCGCAGTAAGGCAGAAGTTTGGGTGAGAGTAAAGACCAAGACTATATGAAGCAGTTATTACTAATCCTGCATGACTGTTTAAATTGCTCTATCTGCTCAGACTAACATGTTTAGTGTTGTAATACTGCCACCGTAATGCTGTAATTCTGCGTTGACTCTCTGCAGTAGATGTGCCGTGTTTCTGTTTCCGCTCGCTTAATTTACAGGCAGGAATAAATGACGTTCGTAGGTAGTAGATCATTATAATGTAGTTTTCTGGGATGTTTGTGTCACGTTAATGTTCTGGTACAACTTTTTATTTTTTATTTTTTTTTTAAGATTAAAAACGCTACCGCAAACAACAGTCACAAATGGCCACACGCCGTTGCAGAGTCGCTGAAGCACTTACAGCCTTCATTTGTGTTTGTCACCGTCAGTGGCTGTAAAGTTTCTCTGGCCTGTAGGTGGGGCTCTGATGCAGTGTTTCAAAGCGAGGGACCTCTCTTGGAAGCGAGAGCACGGAGGCAGGGAGGGAGGGAGATGAGGAAAAGAGGGAGAGGATGCTGCAGCAAGCGCCAAACCGCTCTATACGACCCCTAAACGCACACCACAGGATTAGACATTAAACAAGGATGCATGCCATAGAAACGAATTTTTACTCCCCACAAGTTCTTTGAATAGCTAGCGCTCGTCTTCATTATAATTTTTGCCAGAGCAAATCAAATTCTAATATTTAAGACCACCGGGGAACATTTAAAAAGTTATCTTTGAACTGGAAATATTAATCGAAAGAAGCCTGGGCAGGTTCCTAGTGTGCAAAATTCAGTCGATGATGGATTTCTTGTGAATTGTCTCTATATGAACATAAGGCAGCTATTTTATGAAAAAATGCATTATTTCAGCACCCACGCTGCTTATTCCAGATTACATAATTAGGCTTTTCGAATATTAATGGCTCAAAACGTAGGGATTGGGGGGGGGCTCCTGAGGCACGTTTAAAGATCATCAATGAACAAAAAAAAATGCAATGCAGGTTCTAATCCCCCACATCTATGCAGGATCGTAATTATGCTGCTGTGTTGCCCAATCTTTATCTTTAAATGATCCTGCGATTAGGTATTCAAATCCGATGATCTGATCATTTCACCCCGGTATTGTAGCGTATTTGTGTTAAATTCCCCTTTGGCATTGCCAAATCCCATTCTCAACGGGATGAATGCATTACATAAACCGCCTGCTGGCTGCGGGACCCATACCTAACTGTATAAACCTATATTTTAACAAGGCACGGGCTCCATTTAATCCCACATCATACCACATTTATTTTATTTTATTAGGTGGAAAATATACATTTCGAATTGCTTATCTCTTAAGCTAGGAAATGTACTTTTTTCTTCTTGTTTGGAGATGCTGACGCCTACAAAGCAACTACACAGGACCCCATATGGGGAGTTGTCACAGTTCCTATAGTCTCATATTGATAATCGTGATGATGTGTGCTTTTATTTGTAGGCTTTACGCACTCGGTGTTATTATTATAGACATAGTTGCCAAGGTCTTAAAATGTAAAGAAAACACTCCCCACATCGCCTCCAATCTAAGAGGTTACTGCAGGCAAGTCATGAACCTTGGTGAAAACAGTCGTCTTTTACAGCGGGCGAAGCTCCGTGCACTAAGTCCCTCCCGGCTTGGAGATTCGCTGTGAAGCTGCAAACTCCGAGGCAGCAGCCTACTTCTCTCTCTCTCTCCTTCTTTCTCTCTCTCCCTCCCGCTCTCTCTCTCTCTCTCTCTCGCACTCCGCTGCAGCACCCTTAGCACCTCAGTTGAGCAGGAGCACCGCACTGAGTCACATCTATACACACACGTTCTCTGCACGCACATACACGCACACACAAGCACAGCCTCCTGCGGTATCCCATACGGCGCAGCGGCTTTTCCAACGGCATACCAAGTGCGTCCTCGCCGGGAGATGGGAGGTGCGGCTCCCGGGTCTCAGAACACTCTGAGAGGCTTAGTAGAGTCCTGCTGATCGGGGATGCTGCTGGAAGTCCGCTGCTGTTTCTTTCTCCCGTGCAGGAATCGCTTCTAACTACACCTTTACCGGGGATTTAAAGTGGACAAGCCGTCTGATCAGGATATAACATTACTCTAAGCATTTCATTTTTTGTGAGGGGAAGGGGGGAAGAGTAGAAGGAGTTGGGATTGCTCTGGACGTGCCTCTTATCCGCAGTGTCGATGCGGCTGCGGCTGTGAATGATATCTGCATAGATTACAGGTAAGGAACGAGGCTTGTCACTGCGTTAGTTCCCACAACCGGGACTTATATTTGCAGGCTGTGGTGGGCATCATAGCCGGGTTTGAGGTTCCCCACTGCACCAGCCAGGTGACAAGAGGCGTGTTGCACCTGTTCTAGCTGCGCCATGCCCGCTCTGCGCACTCCGATAATCGGTCGGATTTTGTTTTTAAAATTCATTTGGATCGTCTCATTATATCCCCGAGGAAGAATTGTAGGATAAAACCCCCCAACAAATTCTGCAATTTGTTTCAACTTGGGACCTCAAGTTGACCGAGTTTCCTCCGTTTTCATTGGCTATTCGTACCCTTCATCCCATGTGAGCCACGGAGAGGTGCGTACCCAAATTGTGCTCGTTCCTCTTGCAGCGGTAGCTATGACGGTTCAAAACGATATTATTTGTCGGGGATTCCGCGTCGGTTTTACGCGGTGTCTTCGGAGGATGAAGCAATGCGTAGGACTGGTATGTAGTGGCGCTTAGACTCCTGGACCAAAATTAAGATATTGGAGGTGGCTGAGCTTTACGAAATGCAAAGATGGAAATGGAAAACTACCCGATGTTTTATTACATATGGTATTTATTCATTTCTGTGGCCTTAACAAAAAGTTAACATCTTTCTCAAAAATTTCAGTCATAGTTCTTTCAAAAAGTTATTTAAACCGTTCAGTGTTGGAATATTTCCTATTATTTTAGGTTTCCACGCAGGGCTGAGTGTATGCAGCCTGACCCTGTTCAGGCACGCTGCTAAAGAACTTTTCTAAACAGTTTCACGGTGGCACAATAAAGCATGTGCATATAACAATGTTTAGTTATTTTGTTCGTTTAATTGCGCTTTGCTGACGTTTTTGTTTTTTGTTTATCTACGGTTTGTCAGCTATCTCAAACTGCAGGAAACCCCACGTTAATGTGCCTCAAACTGAACACTGAGACATTTCTCCCCGTGCGGATCCACGGTCGTAGGGTCCGTCGTGGAAGCCTGAAGGCTTTTGAACTTGACCGATGTGGATAGAGCACTGCGGGATGTACTTCACGTTAGGTTGAGACAAAAAAACTGACTACATGGCATTTGGTCTCTCGGGTAGCAGGCTACTCAGTTTAATGTAACTTTATCTTAAGGCTTGGATTTTATGTTAGCACTTTCATTTTCATGTCGGAGCACACTACGGGTATGATTTAGGGCTAAACTTAAAAAAGGATTAAGGGATCATTTCAATTGCTTTGATGTCGTAACAAAAGAAGACACTAAAGGCGCATTTATGACATTGTTGTCTTTGCCACAGGCACTTTTATTTGCTTAAATGATATTCAAGCCTTTTTATGTTGAGTAGCTTATAAACCCAGCTGTGGCTGTCTGGAGTGCTGATTGACCTGCCGAGAGAAGATTCAAACAATAATCCACAAGAATAGATTTTTCTCATGCTTCCACTTTTCGTAGATCACATGCAACAAAGTCAGTGATAGAGTGATGAGAAATGTTTCTCTCATCACTTAAAGATATTCAGTGTCTTGAAATAATGCATGTAGTTCTGATAACAGCAGCTTGTGGCACTTTGCTGTCAGCACATTGGACTTAGTCTAGATTTTGGTTGTACACAAGATAAATCATCCCCTTTGGCTCAGCCTTGTTGTGGGTCACTTGAAGCGATTTCTAGAGATTTAAGCAAACTGTGCAAGCTCTGCCCCGCGGTATGATGCAGCTCTTCAGTCTCCTCCATCCATCTCCTTCTCCACTGCTTTCTCCTTCCTCCCTTTCCTTCCTCCCACCCTCCATTGCACCTCATGCACGGAAAGCAGCTTCTGCAGCCAACCAAAAATGCAGATTTGTAGTACAGCATCCACAGTGAGCACTCTGAGCTCCTCTACTGGTTTTCCCCTCCCTCTATCCACCTGCTCTCCACACTCAATGCATCAATTCAATGTTGCCCTTCAAGTCCCTACTTGATATTACCCTAATGTAAAGGAGTGCGGCAGCATTTCTACACAACTATCTCGCAAAATTGTACTTCTAGTTGTGTTTTCGATGAGCTCACCAAAAGTCTCATGCTTGTTCAGTGCAAGAGCATGGCTGAAGGGACGAGGCTATGTGCTTTACAGTCCATGAGGGGCAGTGTGGCTCATAGGATTAAGTGGATTGATTGAGCCCATGGCTGACGCTGGCATTAATTTTGATTTTGTCTCAGTTCTTACAGTGAATTATGTGTTATTGCAAGTTGAATAAGTGACTGTGAAATAGTTGTTATACACAATGTTTTATGACATTTGCTTAGATGTGCTGTGGGTTTGGAAGGTAGTGAAGTGACTGAATTTCATACATTTTGCAACGAGGGCAACATTGGCATCAGAGTTCACCCGGTTCTTTAACTACTAATTAAAGCAAATGAATACAAAAAATATGTCTCTTTACTGATTAGTTGTCCACTAACTGGTGTTTTAACTATCTGTGGTGGTGAGGTGGTGAACAGCAACATGCATACAGGAAAAAGGCATTCAGCTTATTCTTCTGCGCTTTGCGATTTAGGCTGGAAGACAGCCTTCTGTGTTTTGTTTCCCCAAAACATGCATTCAGAATATGCACATCTATCTTGTTTCTGAATGTTCCCATTTTTTACTCAAATTGTCTGTGGGCTCAGCTGCTGTCAAGGTCTTAAGGCAAAAAAAAATTTGATCCCTGAGCAATTTGCGAGTCATCTGTGTTCAGCCTCCTTGCCCTTCAGCCAAATTCCAGCTCAGTCCTAAATTCTTTGCTCTCAGAGCACTTGGCAGTACTCATTCTCATTCCTTCCCTTCCCGTCTGGTTCCCTTTCTCTCGACGTGTTGTCCATCAAGGCCTGCCTATAGGAATTGAAGCAGCATCCTTTATCTGCCTGTAAGCACCTCATATTGACATACAACCCCCTGTCTGTCGGCCAGTGTTACGGCTAGAGGGCTGGGGTTTGGACCCGGAGAGCACAGCCTTGTCAATATTATGGCTTGCTAATGGATAAACTCTCACTCCAACCTTGGCAGTAAAAGACGCTCATTGCAGTTTGGTAGCGGTCCGCTTGCAAGAATAGGCTCCATAGAGAATCTTTGCAATGTGTTCGTGTCAAGGGGGGGGGGGGAATTGTGAATGAATATGAGTGGGAACTCTTAGTAAGATTTGCTGTAGCGATATAAATGCCTGGTAGCAGTGTAGGCAAGACCCAGCGGAAGTGTGCTTGTGTGTCTCTGTGTGGGTGTGAATGATGCATCTGTGACTGGCTGGCGAGGCCCTATATGAATACTCGGGTCACAGAGACGTATCGTCATGTCAGACTGAATGATGTGTCTGTGGATTGGACCTGAATGGAGCTCTCTGTTTGTTCTCGTTCTTTTTCTGTTGCTCTCTTTCTCACTCCATGTCTCTCTCTCTCTTTCCGTCGCACTCACTCACTCATACACACTTACAACCCTGTGGGCTGCGACAGGACTACCAGACACAGGCTTGCGTCCAATTAGACTCCCTCCTCTCTCATGCCACCAAACACCACCGAGGAGATTGCAAATTGTATTTCCGTGTCACCAACTGTTCTCCCCACTATAATCTGTCTCCCATATTTTAGGACAGTCGGAGACATGTTTCTTTAACGAGAGCGGCAGGGATAGTATAAAATTGGAAGAAATATTTTTCGGTGTCTATTAATCCCTTCTTATTTGATCAAAGTTAGATTCTCTTGGCTTATTGGAGCGTGATAACCTTCTTCTTTGTTCAGGATGAGCGCAATACATGGTGTTACACTTCGAATTATCATTCCATTGATGCATAAAACCCGTCTTTGTTATCTTGTCTGTATGGACATGACCTTGGAGTAAGCTTAAAATCTGGTATGCAATGTGTGATTGGGTTTTAGTTGACACTGAAAAAGATGCCATCTCTGACTGACGGCCTGATGGCTTTAATCTAAATTCCAATTTAGAGGGGGTGGGTAGATTCTATGCTACATTAAGGGAATAATTGCTTACAAGTATGTAATTAACCCCTTTTTTTAATACACCGAAGAGGTGCATATTGATGTTTGCACAGCAATGACAGCAGAGATATCAAGTGAGGATCTCCAAACAATAGGCGTCGTGAATTCTGTGGGGAGAAATCAATACATGTCATCGCGTCCAGTTTAATGAGAACCTTTGTTCTCCTCTGAATAGTTTAGCCATTATATGCGGAAGAAGAACATATGAGTGCATGTGTGTATGTAGACACATACCGTAGTCAGCATCTTGGCCACAGAGTCCTATTAAGTCGTCGCATGCCTTTATAATGGACCCCAATCCATGTACACGCTACTGTATCACAGTCGCACCACTTTTTATTTTCTCCTTCCAGGCTTCTATCATGCTTTCTTTCATCTTATTACTCAATTCTTCTCTCTCTCCTATGGTTTCTGCCTCTAGCACTCTCCTCCCATATCTTTCTGCCACACTCTAAGCTGCCAAGCACATAACTTTATCTTTGTGTATTTGTGTGTGGGGATGGGCAGAAAAAAAAATCCAGACTGTTGTGTCATTGGAATGACCTATGAAGAAGGATATAAACCGAGAAGGAGACATGGGATGTTGTTTTAGATGAGAATCGGGGAGATGTGGAAAGTCACCGACGTATCAGTGGGTTTGCCAGACTGCTCCTTTTGATAAGACCATATTAAGCGTTTCTCCCAGGTCTCTATGATTCATATGGAGCCGTGAGTCTGATGTATAAACAGCTCTCTTTGATGCAGCAGCAGATGACACGCTGTGGCATATTGGTTCTTATGCCTGTGTGTGCCAAGCCGAGCATGACAAGCAGTAAATTAGTTTTGTTTCAGATGCATGAAATGATGAGAAAATTGCAGACGGTCTTAGGGCATTTTTTTTCCCTTAGCTATCTCTCATTTACTCCTTCACCGAGGCCTCAAGTCCACGCAAGGATTAGGCGCCCAATGGTGTTTTAATCATGCCTGTTGGAAGAATGGGCGTGCAAGCATGTACGCATGTTCTATGAATCCATTTTTGACAAAACCTTCTCAATATTTTTCGTGCAACCAGTCATCATATGAAAATTTGTCTCATTATTCAGTTCTTCGAATAACAAGTTTTGTTTTAAGTGAGCATGCAATAAGAAACTATGCTTTTATAGTATGTTTTTTACAAGCCATATTTCAAGTATATTGTTTGTGAGTCCATGGACCATCCTCTCAAGCAACAGCAGGGCTGTCAGTTTGTTGTAGCAAAGGTTATTGGTAGCATGTTTGTGCTTGACACGCTCGTCCCTACTCCGCTTTGACTTTATTGCTATCATAGCTCTGGATTGACCTCAATAAGTGCTGTTCTTTAGAAAAGTTAACATTTCCGCTTGAAAAGAGAATCCCTGCTTACAGCGCTAGGTACTAAAAGAGGTCAGCGGTTTCTTTTGGGATGTGAGCAGTTAAAGTGTTAGCTTTTTTTTAGTAAGTAATGAGAAGTAGACAAATATTTCTTCCAGCTTTTTGGTAAATGCATGTCTGGTAAATCTTGGAGTACATAACTTATGGAACAGAATTATGTAAATAAACTAGACAAAAAGTGCAATTGTAATCAGTTACATTTCTTAGAATGGAATTTTATAAAAATGGTAGTGATTAGAAATCCACTTCTGAATATGCTCTTTTCTACAAAGGCGTATCTTTTGACTAAATAGTCGCTCTGGTACATTTTTGCAGTAATGCCTTCCTTTGGAATATTTCTGGACAACATGGGTCAACAAAGCTTTTGAGGAACATTTAAGTACAACACAATCCAGGGTACAATTTCATAAAGGCAAATCCACATCTAGACAGGCAGCACTCATTTGCCAGTATGCGATCAAATTTTGAGCATTGTCCTTGATTGGTTCTCTTGTTTGAATTTGCACCGCCTCTTGTGTGCCTGTCAAATCAGTCTGTATTGCTCTAAGCTACTTGAGTCTGCCAAGCCTGCGAGCAGCCTACCACGCCAAGGCGAGTGGCAATGTCTTTGGACCAGAATGTCTTTCAGTGCTGGAAATTAAGCAATATTTTTCTTTCTGGAATCCAAAAAAGACTCTGCGGCAATGAAGTGCTGCAGGAAAGTACACAGAAAGCAGTATTACTATACATTTGTTGAGATGAACGGAGTATTTAAAGTTAATATGTCTCGCCATTCTTGTCACCCCCACACACTCTCTGTTCTGCTCTTTCTTGTACCCTCTCTCTCTCATTTCCTGTCTGCTGTGAGTGTTGGTGGTGTCAGGGGGCATCAGTATTCAGCGTCACCACAGTAATTGTGAAACAGTGGGTTCAGAAAGGACCCCTGCTGTTCTATAGCCAGAAGGCTGAAGGGAGGATCTACTTTACTGTAATACCCTCCCCTACATCACCCACCTTATTCTGTCTCCCCCTCCCCCCCCCAGGATATATCATAGTCTAGCAGCATAATGTTGGGGATATTAAGGAGAGACTTAACAAGGCTTACATTGGGTTTTGTGTTATTCTTCTCTCTGTGTGCTACTGCCTTTTGAGTTTGGGATTTTGCCTTCCTTGAGTATATTTTATTTTCTTCTGCTGATGGGATTTGGAATGGCTCGTGTCTGTGCAAATGCTGTGATTGACTCTTAGCCAAGGCCCAATTCTCGCCAACCGCTGTGGTGAACAATTTGTTGCTCTCCTGGAATAAAACCCTTTTCCTTTGTCATTCTTTTAAGTCTCTGACTTTCGGTGTGATCGTATTGATTGCTTTGATTAAACTTTTCCGAAAAGCGATGATTGCACGAGAATGTGAAACTTAGGACATGCACCTCACCTCAGCTATTTATCTGATAATTATCTGTTTGGTTTACTTTCCTCGTTGTCACGCTTTCCCTGTGATGTTGGTGGGACTGATGATCATTAACTGATTTAATGAAATCTTTCTGCATGCTGGAGCTCAGTCAAAGGAGGTCCTGTTAAATCTTTCCCCTATAGTCACTCACACCGTCCTTACTTGCTACCCACACAACTGTTCCTATGGCAACATGATCTGTCAACTGAGAACTCCTTCACAGCAATTGTAATTACTCATGTGCTTACCTTGAAAAATAGTAAGCGGCATTAAAGAGACACGGATTGTTGATTCTCTGGGCTTCTTACCTTTCATATGACACCAAAAGGAGATGGAACATCATCTCTTAATATATTAATCGGAAGATCGTTGATGCTTGTTGATATTCTAACCAGTGATGACTGTGTCACTGTAGATATTGATTGGATTGGCCGAGTCTTGTTAGTGGCTGCTGGAGTGTTTGTAGTCTGGCACTTGTCATACCCTTAAGTATTTTTTTCCCATCCTTTATCTTGAGCAGAATGGACCAAAGGGCCGCAGCTATCTTTTATTGATTAGTTAGAAAAATGATTGACACACTGGAAAGAACTTTTGGTAAGCTTCAAGGTAGTGCTAAGAGAGTAGGGAAACTCAGCTGGAAAAAAACACTGCTGACTGAGATGGTGGATATTGCCGGGTATACCTTTGCCATCAGGGAATACCTTTAACAAAAAGCAATGTACATGGTGTGCAACAATGTTTAGGTCAGTGGTACATGTCAAACTCCACATGATGGTCAAGGCCTAAGGTTTCTCAGCTACACCTTTGCCCAGGGCGTGATACGATCTCTGCTGGCTTTCCTTTCTTTTCATATTGTATCCTGCTGCTATTTTTTCCAAGGAAATGATACACCCACCTGTGGCTTTCCACATGACATAAAAAATGTGTTTTGATTCATGGTTCAGTTCTTTTGCTGACATGGCCATTGTAGTATTTGTAGGTGGTGAACAGGAGTAAGCATGTGCATGATGACGAGGACAAGCCTCCTATCCATACATGCGTAAATGAGCTATATTTACATTTTAACCAGTTGTTTTTGGTTCAGCTATTTTTGCTAGTTACTAACCACTGCAGCAAACGAAACCTGCTGTTTTAGAGATGCTGTGACTGAGGCAGCAAATCATCACACTTTGCCCCTCAGAGTTGCTCAGATCCTCATACTTACCTATTTTTCCTCCTTCTAACACATTGACTTCAAGAGTTGACTATTCACTTGCTGCCTAATATATCCCACAGTTTGGTAGGTGCCACTGTAACACGATAATCAATGTTCTTCACTTCACCTGTCTGGTTTTAATTCTGTGGCTGATTTGGAGCATATAGAGCCTTTCAGTACTGAGCACACATCTCCTTTTTGCCACCTCCCACACAGAGCACTGGGAGTTCCTGTAGACATAATGCTCCAAATCCCCAGTTGACAGACTAGCAGAGGAAAGGTTAGCCACTTTGTTGTATTGCATCAAGCTATTCTCCCTCTCACTTTTTCCCTCTGTTGGCTCAAAAAAAAGGCTGTCCCCTCTCTCTGCGAGTCTACAAACGTAACTGTGGAGGAAGCACAAGGTTTTCATCTTTCCCTCCCCCTTCTTTTTTTGTCCATCCGTTATGCATTGTCATGGCAGTCCTTCCAGCTGAGCTTTGATTGGGTTGTTCTGGGCCCACCGGCAAATCTGGCAACCAGATAGTTATGTGGTGTGTCTCTGTCCTTGTGTAAGTCGGCGTGTGTAAGAGGGTTTTCTTCATGTCTGTGGGAAAAAGCAATGAGATGAGGTAAAGCTTTCAGAAAATCAAAGTATAAAAATGGCCATGACAAGCAGGGGAAAGACGAAAGCAAGGGAGGATGAGAGGGAGGAAGAGAGAGGGGTAACACGCTGGATAATAATTTGCATCCTCTCACTTGCCACTGTGAACGATGGCTGGCTAGAAAGCTTGTCTGATGTGTTTATGCCGTAGGCTTTGAAAGATGGAGTTAAAGGGAGAAGGAAAGTTTAAGGGGAACCATGCAGAGGGAAGGGAGTGGTTGTGGAAAGGCATGTAATGAAGTGTAAACCTTCCTAAACTCAGTTTACCCACATCTTAGTTGTTGTGATGGTGCTCACACATATCTCAGCTGAAGATTTTTTTTTTTTAAATGTAAATTCATTGCAATGTACACACCACCCGGCTGAACGCCACCGTCTGTCAGTTCTGATGCACACTTCGCACTCTTGTACCAAGAGTAGTTAACCAATGAGCTGGAGCAGCTCCACTGGGCAAACTGTGGCTGCTTTTTCTGCATTTTATCTGTAAAAAGTTTATATATCACCGAATATTGACAGCAGCAGCAGTTCTGCGCAGACATATTTTAATTTATGTCAGCTGACGGATTTGTAAATAGTCCTGCATCTGTAGGGTAGCTCTGCCTTTGTGCTTAAGAGCTGTGCTTTCTTCAGCGTCTATCTCGGCAGCCAATAAGCCCGGTCCTGGATAGTGAGTATTCCTGCTTTGTGAAACTTGATCCCAGTGGATGGTTAAAAGTTGACAACACAAGTCCTGTGTAACAAGACTATTGATGTGGGGCCACCTTTTTAAAACTTCTTGGCAGCAATGATTCTGTTTGTGTGTGGAGTCCTGGGTCACTACACAATCTAACCCAACAAATAATGACACAAGACGTAGAAGAAAGCTGTTATCTTCCTAAGTTTTGACCATTTTTCGCAAAACAAGTTTTAAGACATGTTAAGTCATGTTGCTGTAGTGGGAAGATGATACTGCACAATGCCCTAGGGATCCTGCAGCAGGAGGGATTTTGTGTATGTTGCACATTCTTCATATTCACACACACCTTTGCACGTTTAACTCTTTATATGCCTCAGTCATGTTGAAACATTAGACTTTGGTTGACATTCTATTTTGTAATGGTGCAAAAACAAATTCATAATTACCCATAGTTATGTCTATTTCGCATACTCTTTGAAATACTTTGAAATATTACTTTAAAACGTCCAAATTAACCCTTTTAATGAGCATTGCATCTAGTTTTCAGATCATTCTTAGTGTCTAGGGTCTTAGCTCCACCGTCCTAGTTTATACTCTTTGAATTATCCTTATTTGAGCTCTCATAGTTCAACGAGCTACAGCATAGCAGGAGAAATTTATTAGCTAGGTGCTCATATAAGCTGTGTGTTAGTGTTTGCATTACCCTCAACAGCAACTGCTTATCTACACAGGGTGCATAAACTCTTTTGCATGAATGACTCCCATGATGCATCATTGGACTCATTAATTAGATATTAACATTGTCAACATGTTAATAACAAGCCCAAAGGAGACCCTGCACTGTCATTATTGACAATTACTTGCAATTACTGGCAATTACTGACAATTACTGGCAATTACTGGCAATTACTACCAATTAAACCATGCCATTCTCAGTCTTAGTAGTGTAAAAACGGCATGCTTTCTTCATAAAACAGTCAAAGAATGACATAAAATCACAGATGTGCACGTGTGATGCACGTGCCCGCAGTAGTTACATGTTTTGAAATAATCTGAATTAAGAGTGAACATGTTTAGTTTGCAGAGCGGCTAAAATATCACATTATTTAATCACCACGATTCCTTATCATAATGATTTTCTCATTTTCTCTTTGACATTTTAGGGAAGTGACACATCTACTTCTATACTTCTGCTCATTTATCAACCATTTCTTCTTCTACCGCTCGGTCTGTGGTAGTACTAGTTGTACAGCACCATTGGCTGAATGTGTTTAAAAATGGAATATCTCAGCAGCTAGAAGGGCACTTCTGACACATGCTGTCAAACTGCTAATATTTCAGTTTTCCCAGACCATTACGGTTGGGCTGCAAGTCTCTGCAGATGTAGACATTCTGTCTTCGCTAGCATGCCCAATATTCTCCATCCATTCCACAAGGTCTATACTTAGGTTTAATTTACAGTGGATAGACATGTGAACAGGCTGACAAAGTATGACGTGTGCTGTTTCCAGAAGAAGAGTGGGGACTGGGCTATATTTTTCTTTCTAACTGAAGCACCTGTAAAGTCAAGAGTGAGACAGAATCAGAGGTATGTGACAATGACAAGTTCCTTTGTATGACAGTACATCAGTGTCTCTATCGGAATTTAGAGCTGTTAATAGATACATCTATTTGCCTTGATTCACAAAAAAAACCATTAAAATGGAATGTAGTATTTAGTTTTCCACTGAGGCAGTCAAAGTGTCTTCCCGACATGCACCATTTTCCACTAATCTGATGGGATCTAAATCAAGTCGCAGCAGCAGTCTTAGTAGGATATGCAAGCACAGGATTAAAGACCTCCTGAAGAAGCCCAGGCATCAGCAGACATTCAAGGACCGACGCAGGCTTTTGGCTGGCACGGGGAGAGACTTTGATGAAAGTGAGGCTGTCCTCGTCCAGCAGCAGAGGGAATACGAGGACAGGGTTCACAGAGAGGAAAGGGAGCTTGTGAGGCAGAAAAGGTGACGCCGACTCAGCTGCAGGAGACTCAACAAGACAATCTCTTCACAGAAGTTTTGAGCCAAATGTCTTTGTTTGTTTATTTATAAATTCCACACACTGCTTTGAGTCCACCTTGACTCTTCTCTAACAGAAAAGTAACGTATTCTGAATAACAGACTGTTGCCACATTAGTTGAAGCGAGCAATAATGCATAGCTTGTGATTCTAGTGCTTTAATACGCTGATTCAACTCGGTGATCATTTGTAAGGCGGTAGCTTGTGCCGCTCTCATATTGTGGGTGTTCGAATTATTTATTAAAGACCACCAAGTATAAATTAAAAATAATGTTTATTGGTTAACTTGAGCATGATTTCAGAAGGATACTGTAATTGTTTAATCATAATAACAGTGATTTTTCTCTTGGCTTAGTAGATCAGCAGGGCCTGGGTACATTTTTTGGGAGCTAAATCGAGAGAAACAAAGAGAATAACAAGTTCAATATAGGCCAGTCAGCTGACCTTGTTCCAGCTGTGCGTAGTAAACCAGAAGCTGAGATCTTTAAGACTTTTCTTCCATGGATTATGAGGGAGAGCCGTAATCCATGAGCTTTAAGCAAACCAAATCATCCACGGAAGTGATGAGGCTCACAGATGTGCATGGTGCTACAGCGATGTGTATATGTGAGTGAGGCAGAGAGACAGCGAGATGGAGTGGGTTACAATAGGATGGATTAATAATTTTGTTTTGTCCAATAGTTCATTCCTTGTCCTTTATACCAAGCTTAACAGAGCACACATGCACCTTATACACATGCACACCTGAAAGATCAGTTTTTGAAGAAATAGTGCAGAAACAGATGGAGAGATCAGAGAAGAAAAAGAAATATGCATTTTTTTTTTCTCATTTTAGTGTAATCACCACAAAACCTTCTAAATTATCAAGCTTTCATGTCTAAGAAGTTAATCTCAGAGGTCAAGTCTGTTTTAGCTCCGGAACAGAGAGACAGGAAGAAAAGGAAAGAAGAGGCTGCATGCGGGTCACACAGGATTTAGACGGAGAATGAGACAGAGGTACGAATGTAAAGAATGAAAGAAACTGTCATGAGTAAACATCTGAACTGGGCCAGGTCTGATCCTGTACGGAGACTCAGCTAGGAACAACGATTTAGTCAACAGGCGACTTAAGAAGTTATTTTGTCATGGAGTAATAGTCTCTTCATTTTTTTTCTTCTCTGGTGCCACAAGAGCTGTAAGCACCTGAAAATAAACACCGTCCTGATGGATGCCAGCAGTGTCTCGGTGTCTGAGTGCATGATAAAGCATATGGGATGTCAGTGTGAATTATAGAACTTGACTTACATATGAGCAGATACTTTCATTTTAAGTCTGACGGACTCTACTGTCCTTAAAGTACTATAGGGTAGCATCTGGTGTGTAGCTGTGTGCACTGGTGTTGTTGTGACTATTTGACACTTCTGTGATTTGCTTTGTTCTACCAGCAGTGTTAAATTTCTATCCTTGTTAATGTATTTAAATATTATGGTGACAATTTACACGTGCTTTCCCTCAAGGCATCAGTAGTCTCTCTATAAATCAGTCTCTTCTTAAGGTCTGATCTGTTGTGAGTGAGTACTCAAAGTGTGCCTGCATGTTTGCATGATCAGGCTTTTTCACAGCAAGCCTTTTGGCATGTAATAACAGGAAAGTAAAGGTATAATTAATTATTTAATTGGCGTGTCCTATTTTCATGACCCTGGTACTGTTCAGGCTCTTGTGGTCTTTGTTACTGGAACATCTTGCCAGGAAGAAACAGTGTTTGAAACCAGACTGAAGCTGTGCTGCTTTCATTTGCATTTGACTACTACCAAAGTGTCAGATTGATGTGCTTGGCTTACTACATGTAACATGCATGTTTTGTGTATATGCATTCTGTAAATGAACATTTTTTCTTTCTTTCTTTTTTTTTTTACATAAACCTCATAAATTCCTGTAAATTTGATGCAAGTATAACCCTAAACATTATCGACTGTAGCTAGAGTATACTGTTTATATTGACTGGAGGTCTATAGTCTGCCATCTGCAAAATGAAGTGTTATAATTCCCGATTTATTACCTGCTTAAGTGGCACTGGCACGCTCGGATATTGCTCAGTGACAGAGGTGGGATAAAGAGAAGGGGTGCTAATGTGAAAGACCTTTAAGGATGCCACCCCTGTTGGAAGTGAAGTCTTATCACAACTCAGTAAGACTTGATTAGCGATTATTAAAACCTCAGAGGTGCCTGTGTTCGTGCAGCTGTTAACGCCGTGCCGACAACTTCATTAATATTTTGCAACAAACATCTTAAAATTACATCGGCTGACATTATTACATAAGATAAACAGTTATAATAAATTGCCCCCGCTTTCTATTTGATGAACTAAGTAACAAACTATTTCTTAATCACATCAAGCATCTCTGACATTTCTAAAATGCAATTATTTCTCCTCGGCAATCAACATTCATTATGTGTTATCTATGAAAAGCTAAGGTTGGACGGTAATTTTGGTCATGCTGGTGTGACGGTGAGGAGCTTCAATTGAGAGAGCGTGAGATAGAGCACTTGCAAAATTACTGATGAGCAGCAGCACAGCACAGATCCTGGCTTAAAGGTAGCAGCAAATCCATTTCACTCGCTTTAACCAAAACACACAGAGCACACTACATTGAAGTGTCTTGTTTCAGTGTTTCTCATACCGCAGCAAAAATATCCACAGTCATTTCAGCTTCGAGCAAACTACGACTCATAATTAATTACTGTGTTGAGAGGAGAAAAGGATACTGGAAACCAGGGATGAGCTGGAGAGAGAGGGTGAGGGAGGCAAAAGACAGATAAAGAGAGCGGGGGGGGGGGGGGAGAAATTTGGCTCGTGAAATAACCGAAGAGCTGAGGGAGGAGCTGGGAGGAGAAGAGGTACAGGTAAGGAAAAACGGATGGATGGAGAAAGAGGAGGACTTAAGGTGGTGCCATTCGGCAGCCGATGGAAGTGAGAGCTGATTTGTCTACACGGCCCTGCATTCCTGTCTGCTCGTTAGAGTAGGGAATAAGGGAATTGGGGGGGGGGAAGAGAGAGAAATGGTGAAAAAAAAAAGGCTAGAGCCTTTGAATTTATTCTATGAAAGCGGCTGTCAGACAGTGCCTAGCAACACCCTTTAAGAAGGAAGATTCCTGGCTGCATTTATTGTAATTACAGCAAAATATCTCCTTTCGATTCCGAGTAAGTTGATATGTCACAACATGCCTATATCTTAATGCAAAATCATCAACTCCTGCATGTGTGCTTCCTTTTAAATATAGATTAAAGGGAAACATTAAAGCCCTGTTTTACTCTTCGCATAATCATACTTGAATTGTTACCCCTTTGAAAGTTTGCCACAGTCATCTTCAACTCAACCTTTATTTATCATTTAAATCTATTTCAACTGCTGTTTTGTTATTCTGTGTTTTGCAGTTAATTAACAAATAGCGATGACGCTCTTTCATCATGGGTTTCTTAACAGGGATCGTCTGATTACAATCCTTAATGGGTTCTTAATCATTGTGGGGACTGTAATTGATTAGCGATTCATTAAGTTCACCCTTTTGTGGTCGCTGCTCTATGTGAAACCCAGAAGCCCCTCCTATTCAGGAAGTCATACACAGTCTAACGAGCAATGTGCTGATGACAAGCCAGTGGGCTCTTCAACGGTCCTAATGACATTAGAGCCTCTTGATCTGGACCGATAACACACTCTCCCAATCACAGCATGCATCAGCACCCACTGCACAATGGCCCAGCCCGAGCCAAGAATGTGTGTGAGTGCAGAGTTTATCAGTGTGTATGTGCGTATGTTTTCTGAGTGACCTTATTTTGGATCCAAGGACTGTTTCGAGTGTTATACTAAAGCCATGAATGATATTGTAACTGAAGACACAATGCACAGATTATTTTCTGCACAGAAAACATTCTTGAGGGGCCGACTCAGAGCGTGTGTTTAGAAAAATGAGCACGTTTGAACGCCATCCCACTAAGGAGGATTTGTAAGTCTCAGATGTGAAAGAGGAAAAGAGAACGAGTGGCAAAAAATGAAAGAGATTGAGCAAGGAGTGGGGATGGGCAGATGTCAGCTATTTCTCTCAAATCCAGAGGGGTTCTTCAGTTGGATCTTTGCCTAGACCCCTTCTTTGAAATGCTCTTACTCACTCTAGGAGCATGAAAAGAAAGTAGAGACACCCAGTCTGAGAAAGCAGAAAGTTTGTGACACAACTCGAGTACCTCACACTTAAAATGGATCAGTATAGCAAAACACATACATGTTACTTCTGTGGGGGAGACTGGGACAGTTGTAATGGGGCAACTGTAATGCAGCGGAAACGACCTACAGTAAAAATGCTTACCCTGCACATGCTCATTAGGATTTTCTCTCTAGATTTTAACGTCAAATATTTGAGCTACGATACCCGACAGCTAAATGAGAGAATACAGCCTAAACATTTTTAAGTTACATTATTAGATACTTCTACAGTAATGTGATTACTTTGCAGTTTTTTTTGTTTGAGATGTAAAGGATTAATAAGATGTATTTATTCAGTGTTATAATTGCCCTTATTTACTTTACTTACTTCTATTTGTACTATTCGCACATAAATATGTTCCTTTCATCAAAAGATGACTAGTGTATTTCAAGTACTCTGAGTTATAAAGGAAAAATGTTACAGTTACACCCAGTCTTCCCTATTAGTAATATATAATCTGTCTGCTTCACTTTAAGGAGGAGGTTTCTTTATATGACCATATGAAGAGCTGTGCTCACATTATGGTACCCCTATCCTATTTAATAGTGAAGTAAAAGTAAGTTGGTTGTGTTCTATAGAAGAATTTAAAAGACATCCCCCCCCCCAATAAAAGCCAAAAGCCTAAACATTTCTTTATTCATGCAAACTCACTGAGGACTCTTTAGCTAACATAACCCATTGTAAAGCTGGATTTAGTGCAAGGCAAAAGGCAAAAGACAAGTGTGTTCCATTCATGACGGCAGTGTTTAAGAATGACAACCGGAAGCTACTGGGTAACATTATGTCACAGAAATGTTTGCCATGTATTGATAACTGGACCAAATGGCTTCTGACTGCAGTTTCAGTGAAGCGAGTGGGCATATTTACAGTGTTGCTAAGCTCTTGAAGGCTGTTTTTAGAGGTGTTAAAATTGTTTGAAATTTATTATGCTAGCAGAATTACTTGCCAAGTTTTCTGTGCTGGTATTTCCGGGTAACACAAGTTCCTCTTCATTTGGTATTTTAGTGCATTTCTCACATGTATACCTGTTAACAGCGACATGCAGTATATAAAGAGTGTTTTATGTGGTGTGTGAGTGAAAGTCATTGGTTTAACTGTGGATATGCATCAAGGCAATGAGAAGTCTCTGAATCACTCAGTCCAAGAATTAAAACATGGAGCTGAAAATGAGAATAATAAATCTACTTTAAACAAACTGAGTAGTGGAATCATTTCCATCAAAATCTGCTGTTTTAAAAACTCAGTTATTGCTTTTAATAATTAAACAATGCATTGTTTACAGCGCCTTGATGCTTGTAAACACTGCTGATTGCTACATCTGTAGTCATAAAGTCTGAATCTCTCAGTCGGTTATCTTCCATTCATGTGATATGTACCCAGTTGACAGTACAATCCCAAGGCTTTCTTTGTAATATCAACAGCTCTGTGGTGGATTAGACCTCCTAACCCTGATCTTGACAGGGTATCTGGTGACAGTAATCCATGCTGCTAATCCATGTCTTGATGTAAACACCAAGGACACCCTGCTTTCTCTCTCTTTTCTCTGTGTCCTCCTTGTTTTCCCTTTCCACTGCTTCTTTGAGAGAAATGAGTATTCCATTTGGAGTTTTTTTTGTATCAGCAGGGGTTAGCTTAGCTTGATAGAAATGTTGGACTTGAGCACTCTTTAATCATTGCTTAAATTTTTGTCTATTCCTTTGTGTGTGTTTGTGTGTGTCTAGTGAGAGAGCTACATAATTATTGCACTTCTTAATTTTCTCTTCCTGTGCTTAATAACAATAATAATGAAATTTAGCAACACTGATTTGTTCATGGCTCTGAACAGGTTTGTAACTGCCTCCCAAAGTAATAGTTTTTAATTACTGTTTTTGAATTGGAGCAATTGTTAGCTTGTGTTACTTTTACAAGCAACATAACACTATATGTTAAAGTGCAGAAGTGCTGCAGCAGGTTTGCCTCCTGGATCTAAAACAAGTAGTAGCTGGGGAACTAAAGTCCATTGAAGACATGGCCATACATACGGGTCTGTCCGTGTTCTGTACACATTAGTGTTCATGTACACATCAGTGCAAACATCTTGAACCTTTCTATTTTGCTAAGAAATAAGCGTAGGGATTTAATAAAACGTGCCAACAAATGTCATATCATGATAGCAATGATATAGAGATGCCATGTCTTTATATTTCCTAGCAAACACAGTGACGATAAGATAAGCCCAGGCATATCTGACAGCAACAGTAGCACAAAAAGGGAGTTATTTCAATAGCATCCAAAGTTTTGCTAACCTTAGCAGCACTAGCCTTGTTTTCTCCCTTGCTAGCATTCACATCCCTCTGCAGAACATGGTTACGTGTTGCCTTGTTGGCTTCGTTATAATGCAGTGCAATTTATTCTGACAAAATTTACATGAGGCTGTCATTTAAAAAATGATTTTTAAATTTTTACATGAAATTACTGCAGAAGAGCGTTGGTTAGCATGACTGCTATCTGTTTACTTTTCCCTCTCCTCATTTACAACTGTTAGGGATAAGAGAAATATTTTTTAATGTGTATCTGCTCATTATATTGTTTTATGTACTTTAATAAAGGCTTGTAGAGCAAGGCCACCTTTAACTCACAAACTAAGTGCTCAGCCAGACTGAAAAACAGGAAGTTTTAGTGCACAGCCATATTAATAGATAAGACACTGAAATGAGAAACTTGCCATATAAGCAATGTTTGAGACTGTGTGACGTGTAAAGTACCAAAATAACACCTATATGAAGCACAGTTTATGATTCTAATGTTAGAGAGCTCTTGCAACTGGCGTTTGAGCTGTGCAGAGGTCTCTCTCTTCCGGAAGATGATTGAATAAAAGAAATATTAATATTTTAACACACTATGAGTCGGTTTTCTCTGTTCTGTCATGGGGACAAAAGAATCGGGGTTTAATACAACCTTCATTCACTGAGAGAGCAAGAGGTGGCATCGTAACGTTGCTAAACTGGTAGTTGTTGTTGTACATTAATAAAATAGGAATAACACCTTTACCTTTACACCTTTACTGTATATACTGCTGTGTCACTACAACTGCACTATAACGCTGCTGCTCCTCCTGGCACCTTGTGGCAATAGATTCACACCTTATTTGCACTAATAAAGGCTGCTGCCTGCCAGCTCCAATCTACGGAGCCCCGCAAGGGACATGGGAGAAAAAAAAATTAAGATGGACTTTTGCGAGATCTCGCAAAACAAACTCGGGATCTCGCAAAAGTTTTAGCTGCATTCTTCGGAGGCTGCCAGCTCGAAGCCGACCGGGAGGTCGAGGCACGATGTGCCGGGAGGGCAGTGTTCCTCCCGGCTGTAGTAGGTCTCGACCTCCCGTTAGCTTCGAGATGGTGGGTGTCAGAGCTCCGAAAACGTCGGAGCACTTCTGCAAATATGTGATGTCTTGTAAACCGAGCAGATATTTGACGTTTACACAATATCTTAAAAGTTTATTTTGTGACCCAGAAAGAGTAATATTACAACTAAGTAGCTGCCGCCATTGTTGGAATTCAACTTTTGTGAGATCTTGCAAAAGTTCATCGTAATTTTTTTTCCCCATGTCCCTTGCAGGGCTCCGTAGCAATCACTGATGAAAGTGTGTATATATATATATATATATATATATATATATATATATATATATATTTATCAGTGATTGCAGTGAATGAGAAATATCATTATCAAAAATCCCCTTGAAATATTTTGATGCAATTTTGAGGCTATATTGCTGGAGAACTATTACTAAAGACCACCTTAAAAATAACAGGAAAATAACAGTTTCAAAACACAAATTCAGACTGTCATACCTTAAACAAACTCAAAGTTCTGACAAAGGAATTGTCAGAACTGGCAATAAAGCGCGAGGGTTATAAACTGTGTCATAAGATGGTCAAGCTGTAAGCTCATTTTCTTAATACTATTTCTAACATCGTAGAAATGAAAATGTGAAGTGCAAAAGCATGCATATACATCAACATATCAACAGACCTTGCACACAGTTGTTTTTCAGTTTGAACGTGTGTAGCTGGGTATTTGCCAGCATTGCTACTCTCCGTTTGCAGTGTTGGTATGATTTTTTTATGCAGAAGTGTAAAGTCAGAGCATATGTCGTGCTGTGTTGTGGTCCGGAGGTTTGTGTGTGTTGATTGGAGTGGGGGTGTGCGCGAGTGTGTGTTTGTGCATTTGTGGGTTCTGCTGGGTGAGTGCAGCAACGCTATGTTTTCCTCCAGTCCCAGTGTGTGGCTGCAATGCAGAGTGACGCTCATTCCTCTGATCAGTACAAGGGCTCAGCATGGGAGAGGGGTGGGTTGAGTTTTCGAGGGCGGGGGGGTTGTTTAATATGGGGAGAGTTCTACTCCAGTCAGTACATCCACTGATCTGGGACACACATCTCTGTCTGCTAGTTTTCTTTCTTCATCTGCCTCTGTGTCACTGTCTCTTTCTGTTCTTCCTGTCTTTCTCATCTGTGTGCTCTCAAAGTTCCAGTCCCACACTGGTTCTCATACATACACAAATGCATACACTTTGCTATTAACAATGCTACAAGTGCAGCTGTGCGCAACCACTACTTCTGCTAGTGCCCTTTTTCACTGTGCTACTACAGTACAGTACATCACATCTCACACCCAATCCAAACCTTCTTGACCATTAGCACTAACAACCTCCCATAGATCTGTGCAGTCAGATTGAGTGGACAGGCAAGAGTGGATGTATAGCCTGATGCTGTGCTTATAGGGGCCTTAGCCTGTAACACCATCCTTGCTGTACCCAGCCTTGCCAGCTGATATAAATCAGAACAATACACACCAATATTACATGAAAAAAGGGGACACAAGTGGACTGAGCAATGGCTAACACCGCTACCACTAAAGCCAAAGCCACAAAAGGATGATGATTATTTCCATTTTTAGCAATAGTGACTTAAAATCATTTGTCCATTCTGAAATCATCCAATCATCTCTACATTTTAGGCAAGTGACCAAACTACTTTCTTGTCTTTAATCATTGTCATCACTGCCCGTTCCTTTGATAAATGTATGTATTGTCATTCATCCATCCCCCTCCCCCCTTCATCCTGTGAAAAATTACCCGAACAATCTGGAAACATCGTTTTCTCTAGAATATAATGAATTATCTATAATTACTCCCCATGTTACTCACTCATAATCTCCTAATCCCATTTGATTTAGTGTTTTTCTGTCAGTTATTTTTTTTGAGCATTTTTACTCTTTGAGAAGTTAAGCTGTTTACCAAAGGCTTTGACAGTTTCTTCATTTCCAAGTCATTTCTTCAACATAAATGCCCCCTGTCACGCTATAAATAGTAGAAGATTATTCTGTTGAGGCTTGCTTCTTGTTGTCTCCGTAAATTGTCATCTCTAGCCAGGCCTCTCCGTTACACAGTCGTCGGCAAAGCAAAGTGGCTCCTGTCATATCCATGATGGTTTCGCTTAACATTGTTGTCCCTGAAATTAGCTTTACATAATCAAATGATAAGATGTGTTTTTGTTACTTTTGTTTTGTTTTGTTTTTTTGTTATCTATTTCATGAGTAAAAGTGACATTTTTACTTATATGTTAACTAATTGGGCAGCACGATGGTGTAGTGGTCACTGTTTCGTCACAGCAGAAAGGTCCTGGTTTCTGATCCAAGCTGGGGCCTCCCCACTCTTGCATAGGTTCTCTCTCAGTGCTCCAGCTTCCTCCTTTAGTCCAAAAGTATGTCGAGAGGTAACTGGTGGTTCCAAACTAGTTATAGGTGTCAAAGTTGGCCTGAAGGGCATAAGTGGAAAAAAGGTTTGAGAAAAATTTCAGACTGCCACGCTGTGTGCATGAAAGGCAGGTAAAAACTCTTTTTTTGTTTGCCTGCATATTTGTGATGTGCAGCCATGACAAGGATGCACACATATCTCCTCACTGCTTCTCTGATTTCTCAATCCTCTTTCATTTCCTCTTCTCATTCAACAGTTTCCCTGGAAGCAAGATACCACAATTAGGTTGTGAAAATGCATGAATGTAATGTAAATGACAGTTTCAGTATGTCTTCCCTTTTACGTTGTTGTTTTACAGTAATCATGTGATTTCTTCTCTAACTGGCTCCTGACAGCTTTTAAAGGCAAAGCAAAGTGAGACAATGGAAACATACCAATTATTTTTTCTAAATGCTGAGCTCAAACTCCGTTTTTGAGTTACAGAGATGGAGATAATGCACACAAACACAGGCGCACACATGCAGTGTTGTTTTTTGCCCACAGCTTCAGCGATACTGGAAGTGTGTTCTGGAGAAAGAGTGTTGATCATGAATTCTTTAATAGGTTTTGATGTCTACGGAGCTGCAAACACATGATTGTGTGCAACAGTGTGTGTGCTATTTTACTCATATTTGTAGTGTAATTCTACATGGCAGATAGCCCAGAGCAGCCAGACACACAATTAGGTCACATAACTTCAAGTCTCCTTTACCTTTTCTCATCCTATCTGCTTTATTTGCTTGCTTATCTGTAGATGTAACACATTTGAATTAGCAATGCAAGCATAACAGTTGAGAAGAAGTTATTGGCGTCATGGAGTAAATTTGGACTTGTTCTAAAGCATAATTACTTCTCATTCTTTTAACCACCTGTTGTACCTAGGTTTAAAATGAGCATGCATACTGAGGCAGTAAGGGAAAAGTCGGACAATAATGGCACATAACTAGAGCAAGATAACCTATGTTGTGTGTGAGTGCGCACACTCAGAACTAAAGCAGGCTTTAATTAATGGACCTTGATCATCAGCGGGCATTCACAAACGGCATCTAAACAAGGTTGCTCCACCCGTCAGTGAGTGTAATTGCATTTCAGCAATAGATTTGTGAGGTATACACTGTTATCTCGGGGTACCACTGATGAAGATTTTTTTTTCACCCCAATTTTTTGTTTGTTATTTGTAAAGCTCTCAATTTATTTCTAAATGGAAACTACAGTCTTTTTTCACAGTTTCTTTTTTTTGGGGGGGGGGGAAGTCATTTGTGAGTGAATGCCGTATTTTTTACTCATGATGGATTTGAAGGTGATATAAAAGCATCTACCCCTTATTTTTCACTATGTTTCACGCTCTTTCCCTTCCCATTTAGTCTCCTTTCAACTTGCCACCTTCGATTCTGTCTATTTATATATAGCATATAACTATAGATTATAGATTATAGATTATAAAGACCTGGAAATGTCAGAAGAACTCTTGAGTGGAAACCTTTTAGCACAGTTGTCTTGCAGAAAAATTTAAACGAATAAAGAAATTCTCCAGTTATTTTTTATTTTGTTCAAACTGCCTTAGGTGTGTGTTTTTTTAAATTTTATTTAATTTTTACATTGTTTATAGTGTTTTGTGCAGTGTTGGTCACTCTACGTCTGTTATGTCTGTCTCTGAATTTGAATCTACTGCATGCTTTTTATCCATGTTCCTGTCTTGGCCGCTTATTTCTCTGTCCCGTCTTATGTCTTTGTCATACCTATGGTAATGATTGCTCTTTGCACACACATCTGAAGCCATGCCACCTCTCTATATCAGTTTTTATCATTTTCATCACCCTCTCTGGTCCTCTTATCATGAGCTGAGAGGTTCTGCTCTTCTCCCTCTGCCTGCCAGGAGATAGAGGGGAGATGGGTGAGATTGCAGTGAGGTTGCATTTTACACCGCCGTGACTTATGACTGCTCGAGTATAGACGTAAAATAAGTTCCATGGCAAGATAATGTTGGGTAACACTATCGTTTATGCATTCAAGTGTCCATAATGATGTTGAAGGTAAAGGCTTCCAAAAAAATTCCGATTTTTAAAGTCTGCAAATTTATAATAGCAATGTGGAAAATGTGTTGTTAGTAGTTAGAACAAGTGCAGATGATATTGAAATGTTTATCTTTTAAAAGCTTTTAAAAACTTTGCAATGAGCAGAACTGTGCTGTTGCTCTGCAAACCTGCCTTTCTTCCGGCAAAAGATGTGAACGAAGTGTGACAGACAAGCCCTCGCATTTTACTTCAACTTCACTATGAGTGACACGTCAAGAGTTTTTCGTGTCTTCACACGACACGCTCACACAGCAGCGCACAGATTGCTATAAATTGAATATGATAAGAGAAGATGACGTTTCTTGTGCTGCTTTTTTAGGTGTTGCTTTATCATACTCATCTCTTTAGTGCTCTTGGTATATGCTAGAAAAATACCCTATATTTTTAAACAATCCCGGCAGATTGGATTCAATAACGTGGAGTTTATTGAAGCTACTTTTGGCTGTCCCCTTATTCACGGGGGGTTGCCTCAGCAGGTAGCTCAGCATGTTTTATTTAGCAGATTTTGACACTGAACGTCTTTAGTGACACAACCCCAGAGAGATTGTGTCTCCTCATGGGATCAAACCACTATTCTATGAAGCCAATATTGTGGAGTTTAATACGTGGTAATTTTAGCTACATGACGTTGTTATTGTATTTATCACTAGTCATAATACCCAGCTTAGCACTGGCATTGGGTGTAGATAACTTACATAGGGGACCCCCATGTTTCCAGGAAGTACTGTATTTTCTTTTTGATAATCTGTGCAGGTGTGTGTCTTAATGTGTGCTGCGTGCTTTGACACTAAAGCTATAAAAGCTCTACCTACTTCATCGTGCGTCCGTTTCATTGTCGTTTGATTTCATGTAGTGTGTGTGTGTTTGTTATGGTTGCATGTGCAATGCTGAGTGTGCAAATGACCTGAGGACCACAGGGAAGCTTATTTCTGCAACCGCTTGCATTTTTTCCCTAATTGTACCTTTTTCGGCCTTTTGTGTGTGAAAGCACGTGTGTGTATGTAGGTGCTTTAAAGAGGGAGAGATGGTCTTTTACTCTCTGCTAGCAGTGTCAGCAGGTGAGCTGCCCTATTGGGAGAAAAGAGAGAAATCGCCAAAGCATGCAAATTGCTACTCCAAGGGGAGAATCAATTAGGTGCATGGCGAGTGGAGCAGAAAAGCAAGGAGGGGTGGAAAGGGGCAGGGTTGCATGCAGAGAGATGGTGCAGAGCCATCGTGATCACCTCCTCTGAGACGATGCTTTACTTCTCTTCTCTGCGCCCCCCCCCCCCAAATGATCCTGTTCGCCCGAGCGGTGTCTACATGCCAGCTTTTTAGAATAGTGCAGTACCTCAGCCTCATTTCTTTTTTTTCTGTTTAGCCCATTTCTTGTAAATTGCTCTGGAGTCTCAGATGTATGGCCTCTTCACCTGTTTTACTCATTAAGATGTTCTGGCCTATCTGTGCCAGATAAAATTAGAACATAATAACTATCAACACAATGTGACAGTTGCCTTAAAGACAATCTCTTGCATGTTCATGTTGCTGTGTTTCATTAGGTTTTCGTCTCTTTTCTCTTTAGGTACAAGATGTCTCCCATCTGAAGAGAGGCTTCACCCTGATAGGCCAACGGTACTGGATTGTGCCTCTGTCCCTCTCCTCACCAGTCCCACCCTCAGTGCAGCCATGACGTCCTTCACTAGGATACGGACCTATTTCTTACTATGCTGCTTCCTATCTAGTCTGGTGCTTCCTGTGACATCACAAACAGTGGTGCAAGCTCCACAGACTCATACTGCTGGCTCCCAAGTGATCACAGCATTACTTCAGGAGGAGGAGTATGCATCATTTCATGCAGAGAATCCTGAGTGGACATTTAATCACCTGGCTGTGGACTATCGTAATGGCAATGTTTATTTGGGAGCCGTCAATCGCATATACAAACTGTCCCCAAACTTAGAGGTCCAAAAATCCCATGAGACTGGCCCAGATGAAGACAATCGCAAGTGCTATCCACCACGAATTGTCCAACCCTGCAGTGAGCCACTGACACTCACTAACAATGTCAACAAGATGCTTTTGATGGACTATCGGGAGAACCGGCTGCTGGCTTGTGGCAGTCTCTACCAGGGCATTTGTAAAATCCTTCGTCTGGATGACCTATTTAAACTAGGAGAGCCCTTCCACAAGAAGGAACACTACCTCTCTGGTGTTAATGAGAGTGGTTCTGTGTTTGGTGTCATTGTTTCTTATGGCAACGCCTCTCCAGACATGCTGTTTGTAGCCACAGCAGTGGATGGCAAGCCAGAATACTTCCCTACCATCTCTAGCCGTAAGTTGGCCAGAAACTCAGAGGAGGACGGCATGTTTGCATATGTCTTCCACGATGAGTTTGTGGCCTCTATGATTAAAATCCCTTCAGATACCTTCACTGTCATTCCAGACTTTGACATATACTATATTTATGGCTTTGCCAGTGGGAACTTTGTTTACTTTCTGACACTGCAGCCTGAAATGGGAGGTGGGCCGACCACTGGATCGTCCTCTGCTGGTCGAGAACAGGTCTACACTTCTAAGATAGTTCGCCTCTGCAAGGCAGACACTGCATTCAACTCCTATGTGGAGGTGCCTATTGGATGCATTAGCGACAACGTGGAGTACCGATTACTTGAGGCAGCCTACCTGTCAAAAGCTGGTGCTATCCTGGCACGCTCGCTAGATGTGGCACCAGATGACGATGTCTTGTTCGCCATATTCTCAAAGGGCCAGAAGAGACGTCCACGCCAGGCCTCGCAGGATTCTGCATTGTGTGTTTTCTCTCTGCGCAAGATCAATGAGAAAATCAAGGAAAGGCTACAGTCCTGCTACAAGGGAGAGGGCACCCTGGACCTTGCTTGGCTGAAAGTCAAAGATATTCCCTGCAGCAGTGCGGTAGGCATCACTTTAGCACACACTGACTTTTGTCGGTGCACCAATTTAATGACAGTACAAGGGCAGTGAGATGCTGATAGAGAAAACAAGGCTGTAACAGTAGATTCTAATTATTCCACACATACTGTACCCACACAAGTACAAACTGCTTTATATGCTGCATTTTGTTCTATGGCATCCGGTGCTATAATCCAGTCCGGGACATTAGCTTTCACACATTTCAGTCTTAGTAAAAGGACATAAAAGTGTTTGAAGTAAAGCAAACCACTGATCATTTCTCGTTTTCATTACTTTCCTGTTGAAGAGCCTTACAGGTGACTACCTTTAAGGAAAGTGAATTTTGAAGTTTTTATCCTGTGTTAGTATAATGAGATTGGGTGCACTGTGGGAGGGCTTCATAAAAACTGGTGTTCTTGGGTGGGTTCACGCTGCATCCCATTACGATGAGATGTTAACCATCCACTGCCTCTTTTAATCCGCTCGCCCTTTAAACAATGCAGCTGAATGCTCAGCCACATTACCATAATTCCATTCTCCATAACAGCATTACAAATTCAGTGATTCAGTTCATTTGATTTCTCACTTTGTGCACATAAAAAACAAGGTTAAATTGGCTGTTACATGTTTAGACCACCTTCACAAGCAGCCAACGCTGTTTCATGTGTTTTTCTTGATCTCGTATTGCTCTGTTAATAACAGCAGCGAACCTGAAGAAACAGAAAATTACCTTCACGAGAGTGATTCTGTAATCTTTTGCTACATGGCAAGCATTGCTAAATAAAACATGTTCTCACTTTTTATCTTTTTTACATAACTATTTCTTAACTCGATTTCATCTAAGGCAGCGGTCCGCAACCCCCGGGCCTCGGACCGGTACCGGTCCGTGAGTCGACCGGTACCGGTGCAGTTAAAAGTTACTCCATTTCTAGTAACTTTTAACTGCACTTAATGTTGTCACTTAATACAAATACATGCAACTGTTCTTTGTGCATGACAGCTTTAAAATAAGGTGAAATCAAAAAGCTATGAGACATATAATACTCATACAAATTGAAAAGCATACCAGATTTAAATCTTGCCAATTTTCCCTTCAAGGCCATTTCAGTTGTTTTTTTTCTTTTTCTTTTTGGATTGCTTTAAAACATCTGCAATTCCAACGTGATCTCAAACCTGAAAAGATCAACTTTGAGAGTCTGACCTGAGGTTCATGCCAAAAATCATGGTGATGATGAGAACTGAGCAGGTTAAAAAAACAGTTTAACCTGGAAGTGTGAACAGTGTTTAAGTCCAAAAGTGGTATATCAGGTCAGCTGCACTACCAGGGTTATACTTAACATGTTTTTCATCATTCATATGGGTATCCACCAAGGCCAGACCATCAACATGAAGTTCTGCTGTAACCTCCTGAGATACCCGAGGGAGAACATTTAGCAGAAACATCCTGATTGCGCTAACAGCATGCTAGTGCATTATTATAGCGGTCCCCAACCCCCGGGCCTCGGACCGGTACCGGTCCGTGAGTCGTTTGGTATCGGGCCGCGAGAGTTGAGGCTCAGGTGTGAAATGTATGGTTTTCAGGGTTTTTATCAGTTTTCAGCGTTATTTTGTTATCGTTTTTATCGTTAACTCGGTTTTCCTGGGTCTTTTCACGTGTGTTATGAATAAATCTTCTTTTTTTTGGTACCGGTACTAGTTTTATTTTGTTGTATTTATCCGCGACACCTTAAAGGCCGGTCCGTGAAAATATTGTCGGGCATAAACCGGTCCATGGCGCAAAAAAGGTTGGGGACCGCTGATCTAAGGAACATAAACTTCCTCTTGCTGTCCACAACATATAGTTCTGACCTCAGTCGGGCACTGCATCGAGACATTATGAAGTTGACCCTCTCTTGTGTTTGGCTCTGGAATCACAGTGTTTATCTATTAATCCCTTTGTGGCACAGCACACGTGCCAGGGCACCTTTGTCTGCTGCTTGAGGGCCTGATAAATCATGCCTAGGGTGGAGCTGTCAGCAGGGAAAGGAAGTGTGAGGGAGCACACAGGGGTTAGCGCTGAGAAATGATGCCATTTCAGCATGCGCCACCGCCAGCGCATAAATTAGACCCTGCTGAACAAGTGACGGTGGACTCTGCAGGAGATAGATGAGCTGTGACACACACACACATACACACACATTGTGCAGCCACACTTGTGAGTACGGCTACTGGAGAGATGGAAATGGAGGCTTTTAACAGCAGAAAGATTTTCTAATAAAGTAATGGCAATGCTTACATTCTTATGTGATATGCTTGCTGATAGATTTAGAAAAATCGAAATGAGCTGGACTAGAGCTGAGGCGAAAGGCTTAAATAATCCTACTAAAATGTGTATACACACAATATGCAAATGAGTCACAGAGTTATAAAGATTATGTGTTAAAATCTAAAACTAAAGACTTGTAAACAAACTTAACTTTCACCTGTGCCTGTGATTGATGATATTCTTTGTAATATCCTGTGGCTCATTTTCATGAATTTTTGCTTATTAATTCCAGATTAGGTCCTTTCTGTGTTAAATGATGCATGACAGCGAGTGAAATCGGATATCTTCAGATACATAGTTGAAATTTTTTGTTCATTGGTGCAGTCCTTGGGTGTACAATAGTGACTCAGGCTCATAGTATACTGCACACACAAATATTTATGTAATCTTTTTGGTTTACTTGGCTTGGATAATTTTACACTTTTTCTTCTCTGGATAAAATTTTATTGATCTAATTGATAAATTACTAATAATTTTTGGACCAACTATAGAATTCAGATTGTGACCGTCCACTTTAAGTACACCCAGTCAACTGACTGTGAATACAAATATCTTATGAGCCAAATCACATGGCAGCATCTCATCACATTTAGTCATGTAGCCATGGTCGGGATGGCTTATAGAAGTTCAAATTGAGCTTCAGAACGGGGAAGAAAAATGATTTGCTTGACTTTTACTGTGGCAAAGGGAAAATATCCAGTGAGTGACACTTCTCTGTGTTTAAAAAAATATGCCTTGTTGATGTCAGAGGTCAGATGAGAATGGCTGACTGTTTTGAGCCCTCAGGAAAGCAACAGTAACTGAAATACAACCACGGTATGCAGAAGAACATCTCTGATTGCACAACGTGTTAACTGTTGCAGCATATCAGATAGGTTCTGTCAGCTGGAAACCATTGCCTGGTCTGATGAGTCTTGAGTTCTGCTACAACATGTGAATAGCAGGGCCAAAATTTGCCACGATAAACATGAAAGAATAGGTTTGGTTCAATTTGTGGAAAACATTTTTTACCTTTATGACCCTAATGTAGCCATCTTCTGCTTCCATCGGGATAACATGCCACATCAAATCATCTCAAACTGGTTTGGTTATTTCACTGTACTCAAATTGCCTCCACAATCACCAGATCTCAATCAAGTAGAGCACCTTTGAGCTGTTGCAGAATAAGAGATTTGGATTAGAGATTAGAGATGTGCACCTGACAAATGGGGAACAACTGCGCGATGTTTACATGTGATGACCAAAATCCCCAAGGAAGGTTTCCAGCATCTTGTTGAATCTATTTCATAAAGGATTAAGGCAGTTCTGAAATCCATCTGGTACTTGCAAGGTGTAACTAATGAAATAATTGGCGAGTTTTACGTGGACGGTTGTCCAGGTGTCTTTGTAGATACGGCTCCTTCATAAAACCCTTTTAAAGGGTTCTATGAATGGTCCTTTAAAACAGCAGATCATTTCAATCAAGCCAATGGGAGCAAAAATGTCACTTCTTCCTTCAATTTTTCCCCTGTGGTGGCCTGCATGTCACAATATTGGTCATTACTGTTAGAGGGAACTTAGATGAGAAGGAGCCTTGTGGATACCCCTTTATCTTGCCCTCTTCATCATTCACCATTTTCCTCTTTCTAACACATTATGTTCCCTGCTTCTTGCTTTTCGTATACTTTTTTCCCTTTCAAACGCTGTCGTATTTCCAACATGATATGTTTTTCCTCCAATTAGGGAGAGGATGAGCAGCCCCAAGGCTCATTAGAGTTGTCTGGCTGTATGGACCAATGTGAACACATTGGCGCGCACGCACACACACTTTTGATATGGATGAAACGCGCTCTCAGCCAATGTGGATAAACCTAACCACTCTCTATGCCAGAAAAGATGCATCACAGGCATAGCCACAATGCCCACTCAATACTAGTGGCACTAATCATACAGTAGCCTCACATTGTAATCACAAATGTTAAATAAGTTTCGATTACATACATTTTCCTTTTAAGCATAGTCATTTGGAATCTGTAAAAACAATAGAAATTTGATCAACCACTTTGATTTTACTTAAAGATATTTTACTTAAGTTTTGCTATTAAATTAATAGCAAAACGTATTTTTCCTATTATGGATGTTGCAGTTTTTAGTTTACATTTTATTTAGCAATGCAGAAATGAGATTTCTATATTTTCTTCATTGTTTTGTAACAACATATTAAGTGTGAATAATGTGCAAAGGCACATTAACAGGATGCAAGGTGAGGCTAGGGCTATATAAAATGCTTACTCCTTCCTCAGACCTTTGATTCCCTATGCCATTTTTAAGAGGCTTTATGTTGTAATGGGAAAGATGCAAAGAGGGAGACAAGGAGGAGAAGAAAGGAATCTACAGAGAGGGTGAGAGAGCTTTAGAAACTGTGTGTGTGTGGCTGGGGTGGGGGGTGATTCCTCTCTACCCCAAATGGCCATGCTTGGCTGAGCCACATAATGCATGCTCAACAGTATAAGTCTGCAAAGGGTCTGCATCCATAGATCATAGTGAAGTGGCATGCGACCTATAAAAAAAAAGAAAAAAGCTTCCTGTTCCCATCACTGTGTCAGCAGAAAAAACAGAACAAAACAGCGGGATTGCAATAAATTCACTCTCTGCTCTGTTCTCACTCATCCTTGAATTATTGCTCGCTTCACATGCCACTCTCCTTTTGCCTGTCCCCCAATAGAAATACTTACCATCCTTGTTTTGTCTCAGTGTCTTGGAGTCTCTACCCCTATCTCCTTTATTTCCCCTTACAGTGCTTTCCACAAGCACAGAGAGGAATACCATCCAAACACGGATGAGAAAAGCACAAGGTCGTCTCTAACTTGCTGGCAGGCCACGGTCGTCCCCTTATCCCTTTTGCTAATGATCATTAATTACATGTCATTAACTAACATGCCACGGGCCATTCTTTCACATTTGTCATGTGCTATCGACTTCACATTCTGAATTCACTCCAATTAATTAGATTATTCTACTCGGCCGCCGCTGTTTCCTTTAGTCTTTTTCTTGATCTCCCTCACAGTCCCCCATCACGTGTGCTCATCGCTCCCCTGTTTCATCCGTCACTTGAAAGGAACTCTTGCAATATTGCAGTCTCCGTCTTCCCCCCGTGCTCACTTTTCAGGTTATCGACTTTTCTCGCTTCGGTTTTATTCTGTGTTTGACCAACCTCTGAATGATGTTGTCTCCCGTGCTGGTCATCTTCATCCCTCCTCTGTCTGATTGCGGAGCTTAATCAGTTATTGGCTGCTGCTGCTGCTGCTGCTGATGATGAGTCAGTCTAGGCCACATCCTCAGGAAGGGAAGGGCTAGTGGATTCATTAAGGACCTCCAGACTGCTCCCCCTCCTCCTTCCCCACTCCCCACTTCACCCCACTCCATCCACATATCCGCTATCCTGCTTGCTGGCTGTCTCGCTAATTAAATCTCCATACATGATACGACTTGCTAAAGGTCAGAATCCATCACAATATCATTATTCTGTGATTAAACAAGTGTCTCTTGCTTCTTCCACCATACACCATGCTGGATGGCCTCGACCTGAAAATGCTGACTGAATCGGAACCTTTCATTTCTTATACCCGCTGTTTTCATTGGCTAGTGTTTTAAAACTATTCTCTATGCTCCTTTTCCTCCCAATATTTTTACTTATATTCCCAAATATCAGCACTCAGCACTAATATTTGCTAAGATAAAATATGAGACTAGATACATAAAAAATATGTATCACTGATGGAAATGCTTATCCTTCAATAGACAGCTTTCTTCATAAGCAGCCTGCTGTCCTGTCAGGATAAAGGAGCTTTAGATATTAACTCTATTAAACTCCCAAACTAAACAACAAACAGCTATGCTATAATTGAGGCCACCACAGTGGAAACAGACAGAAGGAGATCATGTCATGTTGGTCATGTGACACTTTCAGAGCTCCACCAAATAGTGAGACTTTGTCAAATAGAGGGACCGACTTTGATTAAAACTCTCACCGGGGCAGCAATCAATGGGAGAGGGAACCCAGCACTCTCTTGCTCTCTTGCATACAATTGTCTCTAACATAACTGTCTAATGCCTTTTATTGGGAGCGTTCAGCACAAGTTTAACATATCCACAAGTGAAATCAGCAAATGTAGCTGCTGCACTGATTTGCAGCAGCTGTGACTAGTGGCTGTAGCTCGTACCTCATGAGCTGTCTGCTGCTGGTAATACATGCAGCTTTTTTCAAAATCAGTTTTGAGTGAAAATAATCTCCCCATTAATCATTCCAGAAAGAAAATGATTTTCCGCCAGTGCATAGTGAAAAGGAAAACACGGATTAGGGAGTTATCTGAAGCACCTATCTTATGATATTCAGTGATTTTTTTTTTTTCTTCTCTCCCCCACTTCTGCACCTTATTTCAGCTCCAATATTCTCCCACCTTTTCTCACTTCTGGCTCTGCTTTAGCAATGTCTCGGTTTCATTCCAAAAATTGTCACGCTGTTTCGTTAGCTTCTCATTTGATTGTTTTCCCTAACCAATATTTATTATCTGTTGTAACTGCTCAGCTAACAGTTGGCAGGTGCAAGCATCCACAAACATGAATTTACAAAATATCACCGGTTTATCAAAGCCTGCCTCCTCCTATTGAAACCTGCCAGCAGAACACACAAATAAATCAACTTTGTTTCAGGCAGACCCCAGCAAGCATGTGTTCCGCGTAATGTACGCATTTGCAACAGCATATGTTTTAATATTAATGTATATTTACTCTCTCCCATCATTTTGCATTCCAGATTCTGTAACTGCAAGGATCTGTAAAGACTGATGTCATGTCAGCATGGACAACAAACACGAGTAAAACCCTATCCATTACATTTAAGTGGCAAAATGCTCAATTTTAAAGAAAATAGAGCATTTATTTAGCAATAAAACCAAAAAACTTAAAAAAAAACCTCTGTGTGCAGTAAAAAACAAATACCCCTGTTTTTCTTGATCACTTAAAAAGTAACCTGTGCTTTGATTGGCAACTCTTTATTCATCCATGCCAGTGTTGGTCAAGTTACTTGAAAAAAGTAATCAGTAATTAATTACTGATTACTTCCCCAAAAAAGTAATCCCGTTACTTTACTGATTACTTATTTTCAAAAGTAATTAATTACTTAGTTACTTAGTTACTTAGTTACTTTTTAAAAACATGATTTACAACCTGAATAGGTGATAAAGCGATAGATCTTTCAGCCCAATTCTACTTTTTCTACATAATCCATCATACAAAATGTAATCAAATGGAAAAGTCTCTTTTTAAAACTTGTTTTGTTAGTTTTAATCTTTTAACTTTATGCATGAAGCAAAATTTTAATTATATGCACCATTCTCTGACTGGAAGAAATTAGTTTAACATTTAAACCTATTTTCTGCACATTCCAGCACATAATAAATATATATATATATATATATATATATATATATATATATATATATATATATATATATATATAATTTTTTTTTTTTTTTTGTGTTTACACTCACTCTTTCAGATGCAAGTAAAACACAGCAGAAAATAAATAAAGTCAAAGACTAGCGGTCCTTTTGCTCTATTTTCACCTGTAAAGCAGGAGTAGAGTAGGCGGAGGTTTATCCTGGTGCAGGTGTGCCGCAGTGGTCAGTGGAAGGATACCGCAGTTTCTCTGTGAGTTTGTCATTACATCGTAGCTACTCGGTGCTTGCTTGGAAGTTTAGTTTTTTTCGCTGTAAAAAGAAGTTTTCTTCCCACGCACAGCGGACACTAATGTTTTTGTCACTTTTTACGGAATCAAACTCAAAATAAGGTCAGTACTTCCACGCTTTAAACGCTGCACGCTCATACTCTCTCCCGCACTCATATGTTATCCATTGTTGATCTGCACACAGCTGTTGTCACGAACATCACACTGGCTTACGTCACTGTCATGAGACATTCTCGCAAGAAAATCACGGTTTTAGTAACGCAGTAACGCAGCGTTCCTATGGGAAAGTAACGGTAATCTAATTACCGTTTTTGCAATAGTAATCCCTTACTTTACTCGTTACTTGAAAAAAGTAATCCATGCTAAAGTTAAGTTTGCTCAGATTAGCTTAACTAGTAGTATAATGTTTACTAACCCAATCAGATCTGTTATGTCAAGGCAAGCATGTCTATTGCAGGTCTATTAAGATATGCAGGTTCTATGGTAAAAGAATAGTAAGGCTAACTTCACGTGTTAAAATTAACTCTAGCAAAAATACACCCATAGAAAAGGAGGCAGGAGGTAAATTTTTAAAACCTGCATTCCCCTTTATGGCATAGATGGACTTACTTCTCATAAATATTGACACTAAAACAACTTATTTCTGGAAAACTGTCATCTGCAGACATTACAATCACCAGATTCTGTATATTGATTACATCATGATTCCACATGAAAAATAAATGCAAAAATCTCACGATGATGTTGATTTTGATGGAAAGGATAGGATGGCGAGATTAGCGATTAACTCAAAATCAGTGGAGATGTCTATAATCAGGAGGTATAGATTACAGCTGTAGTACCTGTAATCAGAGCTGCAAAGTCTCTCAAAAACTGGTGGTCAAGTACTTCACACCTGGCACAGGAGGTATCAGCTGAAATTGGATTCCCTTCGACAGCTCATGCAGTCTGAAGAACATTACCTAATGTCAGCTTCTATGTGAAAGTAAAGTTTTTCTCCAGACACAAAACTGCGAGATTAAAGTTTGCTTAAGAATATGAAAGAAAACAAGAAGACTACAGGACCCATTGTTTGATCATATAAGACCTAGATAGCTTTGTTTGACCCACATGTTGGACCTGAATTTGCCCCTGGGCTAACCGGCAGGGGAGCACTGTGTGATGACATAGTGATACGTGAGCTTTAAGGTGCTGATGACACCATGCCCGTGGATATACCAAAACACTGGCTGACAAGATGACACTGCTGCTCTAGAAGCTTTGCAGAAAAGAAATATTGCAACATAATAATGATCTAAAGCCCACTGCCAAAATCACACGAGATTCTAAAGGAGACCAAAGGGAAATATGACTCGTCCACGTGCTCTGTGCTGCATGACCTGAATTAAATAGAACAATTTTGGAGTATTTTGAAGGGAACGGTAGAGCAAAGGAAAGATGGAAAAAATAATGTAAAAAATGGAAGAATATTTTAATATACTTTAATTTGTTCCTACTGATCATTCTCTAACATCAAATGCAATCACTGTAAGGCAATACAATTTGGAATCATTTGACATATAAGTGATATTACACAGGGGTGCATTCACTCATGCACTGTATATATTTATTCATCTTCAGTCCTAATCATTGTTACTGGTTGTCAAGAAAGCCCCCAGGGTCCTATACAAAGAGGAAGATAAGCCTAATTGTGACAGCTCTTGTAGTCCGTGTCGACACCTGTACATTCAGACTGAATTTTGATCATGATTCAGTCAGAGAACTGAAAAAAAGCAGTCTCCTTTGGAATGCCCTGTGGATGCCTTAACAAAGCAGCAAAAAGCAATGAACCTCAGCCATCAGAAAGATTCACCCCGACTACACTGCACATTTATTTTTAAGACGATGAATTCCGTTTTTGAGTTTATCTTCCTGCTTTCCTTTGAATTGTTCTATCCATATATTTTCCTGTCTCTGCTAATGCATATTATTAGGTTTCTGGGTCACTACTTTTTACTTCCACGTGTTGAACTCTTGTTTGCTGTGCAATTCAATTCTCCCCTTTGGCGCTGAGTTCCTATTTCACTTATTATGCCTGAAACAAATATCAGAAAGCAAAAAAGCTTGCAGGTTGGACAGTTTCCAAAACTGACAGATTTGAGGAGAGGGAAATAGAAAAATCATCTGTGGAAAGAAATGCAACATTTGGACTAAAGAATGAACAAGGAACCCTTAGGAGGGTACATAATTCTGGCGCTATATATATATATATATATATATAAAATATAGCAAAGTTTCAGATTGAGTTATGCACTTAGTACATGCACCTTTACTTTATGGTGGTGGTGGTGTGTGTATGTCGTGATCACAAGTGCAATGGAGGCCAACATGGGTCAGTAACTGGATAGACTGTGTCTCAGCACAGTGTGAAACACACTCACTCTTAGTCACACAGACAGTGTAGGCTCATCTGAGCTAACAGACTCGATTTCTGTGTATATAGATATACTTTACCTGGTGGTTTTGGTTCTGGTAGAAAATTATATTTTTCTTTTGGACGTTAGCTTGCCCCTTGCCAATGCCTCTCCCTTTTTGAATCTGGACTTAGGAATGGGAATAGTGCACATTAGGCTACTCTAGTCATAAAGATGTTTTTCTTTAACAGGATGAGAGTAATATTGAATGATGGCTATTTTGCCTAAGATATAAGTGCCATCATCTTCCAGAACTACTGTGAGTTACAGTTAATGCTCCTACTGCAAACCATAAACAGAGATCTGAACAAGTCTGTTTTTAAATGAGATAAATGGTTACTAATGACCCAGTCAAACAAACAAAAAAAAATCCTTAAAAACTTAAACGTTTTAGATTGTTTCCAATTGGTGAACTGCAAGTTTTCATAAGGAACTGAAATTGAAGTGTAAGCTGTGAGTGCTGTATGTTTTACTCTAAAACTCCTGTTGCTGCAGGATCTATACAGGAAAAAATGTTTCATTATAGAAAAATCCAATGTTGACATTTTATCTTGCAAAAACAAAACAAAAAACCCAAACACTGCAAACCCTCTTAGTCATGACATAATTCCCTAATGCCACCAATCATCCTGGCAGGTTAGTCATTTAGCACAGTTGGGCAAGAGGAAAATACCAGATATCCAAGTGGCTAATTATGCAAAGAGCAACTCCTATGATACTTTATTTTCATTGGCTGTTTTGTGAGAGAATGGTCCCCATGTTATAATCAGGAGGTTTACAGTAAAATAAGCTAATCATAGTCAACAAATGTTCAGGGATAAAAATAGATTGATCGGTGAAGTAATTTAAAGTGCCAGAAGCAGGATAATAACCGCAATGAAAAAAGCTAAATTTGCAAGAAATTGTTTCTTTGGAGCCTTTAGTGGTTGAGTAGTGACAAGTGACATGAAGTAAATGTCTCTGTGGTTTAACGTGTGCCATTAACTTTTGGAACTTGCAGCCGATGGAATGGGCCCTCACAACAGCACAAGCCCAGATTAGGCCATACATCAGAGAGCGTTGGAGAGCGGATCTCTTTCAGTCCCCCACTAATCGCATTGAGCAACTCTCTCGTTTCCGCGCGCGCTCACTGCCCCCTCTCTCTTTCTCCACTCTGTATCTACTGATTCCTCTGCACAATCCAGAAGAGAGCTCTCTTTGTACTGGTGCTGGCAGGCGGACAGAAGCAGAGAGATGGATATGGCTGAGAGTGACCTGATTCTGCCTCAGTGCCTGGCCTCTGTCCAAATACAGAGACTCTGCTCTCTTGTCCCTCTGTCTTTAGGGAGGAACCCTCTATCTTTCTCCTCTGTTGCTACGCTGTGGGATGCTGGCTTACTTACCTGCCAGGCTTGAGCAAGAAATTAGTTTGTTTACTTTAGAGGCTTTTGAGTAGCTACAGTAGACTGCTATTATTCAAACAGGTACCACATTTTCAGACATATTCAACTATATTTACCCGTGTATCTATTTGATTTAAATCCAAGACCTCCTATTCCTATGGACTGAGATGTTTGGAGGGACCGAAACGTCTTCAATGTTTTGGGTCACTCATTTGTTAACAGAAAAGAAGAGATATTGGGATAAAGAGTGAGCTCATACTGAGTGAACCGAAGGTGATCGCTTGTCTTTGATGAAACACATTATAAAAGAAGGTCCATTGAGAATTAATAAATATGCGAGGGGAAAAAATGAGGTGTGCTGACAAAAAGAGGAGGAATAAAACATGTTAGAAGCAGTGACGGCACTGGCAGACAGTCTCATGAGCTATATATTGTTATTTATTTGCCAGTAAGAATTGCCACTTTTGGTGGTTGTGTAATAAAAATGCATCTTCTTCCTGAAAGCACTGACAGACAAAATGTATTTCATTAGATTGTAAAGTGGAGGATGGAGATAGTGGTGATTGGCAACCAGGAAAAATAAGTCATTGTGCGTTAGAGGGAAGAAATGATAAAACAGATGCTCTTTTTTTTTTACACGTAAACACATCCTCTCCTTCCACATGCATCACCCACAGATGCACAGATGTGAATGATGTTTTTGCACTGATGAAACATGATTAATCTTTGCAGGAGTGGCTGCACTTTAGTCATTGTCCAAGGAAGTTTCTAATCACTGAAGCCTGAAATTCTACAAAGCACAGTCCATATTGCTTCTAATAGACTCTGTTAACCTTTGAACCCAAGCATGATGCAGCATTTAGAGGGTGTTTTCTTCCTGTCACATAGATGAGGAGTAATAGTAGTACAAATTGATGCAAGGAAGCTGCATTACACATTACTGAAGAAAAATAGGAGGGGTTTGAGGGGTGGCAGTTGACCCTTTAAGGAGTGACCCTGGTTTTCATTGGAGCACCATTAGTCTAGCATAGTGCTACCACATGACTTTGAGGACAGGGAGTGCATTCTTGGCAGCCTTTCATTCTGAAAAGGTCATGTCAGGAAAGGCGAGAAAAGAGAAAAAAAAATGGAGAAAGTCTTCTACTTGTATGTTTTCACTGTGCTCCGATATTCGTCTTTGTTTAGATTCTTTGGCATCTCTGTCTTTTTGGTATCTATCATTTATCCCCTTTTCTTTCTGTCACTCTTCCTGTCCCTTTTTATCCTTATCTCAACCCTTTAACCATATGGCATGATCTTGACCTAAATTCAGGTCATCTCTATCGATCGTTCCTACTGCTCTATACAATCCCACTTTATAGCCCGAGGCTTGCGGCCTAGAGCAACCATGTTCCATTTGTCTAATGAAAGCAGATCCCACACTTCCACTGTGGCTTGGTGTGAGGCTTCTGATAATGATGGTGGCCTTTAGTGACAGCTTGTTTGGAGACACCCAGTAGTTGCAGGATTTCTCGAAAGCCCACAGGGTGCACTTCCAGTAAGAAAAATGGAAAAATGGGGCAAAGGATGACTCTGCCCATCAAAGCGACCTTCACCTGACAGTTCACACTTCTAGATTTGAAAATTCAGTTGGATTTTCGTTGCATGCCAGGATAATCCTTTTGCTATTTTACTATGAAAACATTTTGATTTTAAATGAATAATTTCAGGTAACGTTTATTTTATGCTGTCAACCTCATTTTGCCAATTATTAATGCTGGACTAATAGTGTATATTTATATTGCATTTAACAAGCTTCATTTTGACATTCAAAGTACATAAAAACTAGGGGTGCAACGATACACAAAATTCACGGTTCGGTTCGGTTCGATACTTTGGTGTCACGGTTCGATATTTTTTTCGATACAAAAAAAAATGTTCATGCCTTTTTAATTTGTCATTTATTAAATTTTCACGGCACATTCTGCACCACCTCTCTGTGCGTTCATCATTTGTTTGAAGCCAGCTCACCTCCTGCAACCACTTTTCCGAGAATACGCGCTTCTTTTGTGGTTCGGACTCCTTCTGACATTTCTTTGGAGGTGGAGGAACATCACAGTAATTGCTTAAAGGAGCTTCTCCGACATCTTTAAGAGTTCTAAACAAATGTCTGTCCTCCTCCTGAAAATCTTATGTATGCAAACACGCGTTGCAACTTCTTATCTTGTGCGCGTTTTTTATTTTGACAGCGAATGCGCACCTGCGGACCACTTATGTGCAGCCCTGGTTATTTAGCTCGTCATATTGCAGCCACAGAAATTCTTTTGTCCATGAAACCATAAAGCTGCACTTTCTTTTTGCCTTATAGTCTGATTTGTCATAACTTTTCCGTTTTGTGGTAAGCTTTTCTTTGGCTGTCACTTCTTCACCCTGACCTGTCTTATTTGGCTCAGCAGAACTAAAATATATATCCTGCTGCTTTGACACACGCACTCACATAACGCTCAGCGACTCTCTGCGCGATCAACCTCTCACATGTTTAAGCTTGCTGCGGGAGATTTCACTTGTCATGTTTGCATAGTAAGCTAATGATTGATAAGACGATGTCAGAGGAATTGGTGCGCAAATTATCATAACTCACCAATCAGTGCTGTCGCTCTCTATACACAGTTCGGGAGATTGCAAAGTGAAAGCAAAAAACAAGCGCAAATTCAAACGCGATTTCAATATGTCACATATTGACAGTGGCTCACCGATGCCAATGACATAATTAACCAGCTACATTTCCGAAAGAATGCAAAAGCATTGACATATATTTTTCCTTCCTACGATAGCCCGACGGGCAGGGCAGAGATAGATTTTGGTAGCCCGACTGGAAAAATCGCTAGCGATTTTGCGAGCCCTGTATCTGATTGAGGAATCACTCATCTTTGGAAAAGAGAGTTTATTACAGAGAAATGGCTCTTTCCAAAATAAAAGCTATACTATACGCTTCTTCTGGGCTATATTCTCAGTAGCATATTAAACATATCAGGTCCCCATAAGGAGAATCATGTGCTAAGAGCTGTCTAAATGACTCGGGTAAAGTTTGTAGCATGCTGCCTGTTGTTTTTGTCTGCTTCCACTTGTCTTTGCACTAGGATGACGTCGGCGTAAATGTGCAGTCATATTAGTTGTCTTCCCACTAGTGCTGTCAGCGTAAATCTCGTTGAAATGACGTTAACGCCACAACACGGCAAATCTCCGTTAACAAGCTACTGCGGATCGCCTGGTGCGTGGGACTGGACAGCCAACACGTTAACGAGCTAACTGCGCTAACACACTAGTTCCCACCCATGTAATTGAGCATTGCTGGCACATCCAACATACTGTTTTACTATAGTCCATGACGCGCTTACCTTCAGGGTCATACGTCACTTGAAAACCAAAATAGTTCCAAACGCCAGATCTGAATGAGGGTAGGGGAGGTTCAATTTGCCATGTTGCAACGAGAGCTTAGCTTCTGTCTGCTAGCTTGCCCTGCACTCAGTGAATCTGCGTTCGACTACTCCGCCTAGACTGCACTGTCGAGCGCAGATCCACTGAGCACTCAACACATACAGCACCGGCAGAAGGAAAGTTGATAAAATAAATTAAAAATGTTGTATTGTTCGATACATATGCGTACCGAACCGAAAGCACTGTATCGAACGGTTCAATATCAATACGAGTATCGTTGCACCCCTAATAAAAACATATTTTTATAAAATTAGGGATCGTTAAGAACCGTCCAGCAAAATGCAGCTGAATCTGGTGCTTCACCTTTGGATTTATTACCAAATAACTTTTCCAGCGGTACAATTACCAGTGCACAGCTAGTGTGGATTGACTATAAGGCATTGCTCTACTTTTTTGTCGACTCTGGTGAGGACACTGGTGTCAAAGAAGTGAATCCATTTGCACAATTAATGGCTGACCTTTCAGGATCCAGTCAATACAGTAAAGTGTGGATATCATGAACAATGAAATTTACTGATGGTTTTGATCATTTCTTTTCTTTTTAAGGAAAGCGGTACCACGTGCAGTTGCATTTCACCCTGCAGCAAACCACAACATTACGAAGCGATTAATCAAGCAGCGGCTGCTTCAGTCATAAACTGAAAAAAAAAAAAAAAAGCGTTTCAACCCATGCGCTCCGAATAATGACCAATCCACCACGCCATTGTTCTCTTATCAAAACCTATAAGTCATTCTGCCCACTGTGACTGCAGAAAAAATACCAGCTGACAGGATTAAACACATGCACGCAAACATAAAGTGTAGAGAGGCATAGGACATGAAGCACACCTATCTACATGTAATTACAAAATCACAGCGGCATGTCTACACTGAAAGCGTAACAGAAGAACCTCGTCTAGAGTTGTAGTTCTCCCTGCTCTAAATCGGTTTCTATATATATTTAAATGCATTGCAGTGTTTTGCCTCACAGCCCTGTGATAATGCAGCACTGCTTTTCCTTTTTTTCTCTTTTTTTTAAACTCAGTTCACGTTGAATCACTTCACATTGGATATCTTGCTGCACAGGCATTTCTACAGTTGCTGTTGCATTGGGTGGACGGTAGGGAATTGTGCCTGACAGAGCAGCCTCTGGCATTATTACAGAACTTGAGGCTGACTGCAGTCTTCTCCCATTCTCGTCTCTTCTTTTTCCCTCCCCACATTTGCTGTATCTTGTGGCCAGCCGATGGTCAGAGATTATCTTTCACATCCAAAATGTTTCTCCACCCTGCTCATCTTCCCTTATAGAAATACCCTTTACAGTCAGATGTTGTATTTTTGTTCTCACGAGAAATTAACATATGAATTCATAGGAGTTTGCCAAATGAGCACCTCACGCAGCACCATTTTAGTTTTTATGGGTTAAAAAAAATCTGATTGCGCTAATTGTTGTTTTCCTTGCAGCTCTTGACCATTGACGACGACTTTTGTGGCCTGGACATGAATGCTCCATTGGGCGTCTCTGAGATGGTGAGAGGCAAGCCTCTCTTTTCTGACGCCGTTGACAAAATGTCCTCAGTCATTGCCTACGTCTACAAGAACCACTCGCTGGTCTTCGTGGGAACAAAAAGCGGTCAAGTCAAGAAGGTAAGGGAGACAAATATAGGTTGAAAGATAGCACAGATGGTTGAATTGATAGAGGGAGAGATTTGCTTTCTCTCAGTTAGAATGTAGAGTAAGGGCTGGGAATTGGGGACTACTGGATTGGAGGAAGGATAGTAGTAAGGAGGCAGATTGACTTTCAGGCAAATCAGCTGACTCGGCTGTATTCGCAGTAGAAGAGATGTGTGTGTTTGTGTGTAGGTGTGTACATAAAACAGTGGGAGAGCGGATGGAGGAAGTGTGTGTACTTCAGGGTAGAGAGAAAGCGAGTGTGGTGTGTGCATGCGTGTGTGTGTGTTTTGAGGAAAGGGGATCAGGCGTGCCCCTTTGGGGGTTTATTCCTACAGTAAAGCCTATCTGGTATCTCTCAACATCCTCCTCATCCACTGCGCCATATATCACACATACACTCGTATTCGCCTGTATCAGTGGTATCCGCTGTACTTTTCCCTCACTTTGGACTTGTATAAAATCCACAGCCCTGGGGGCCGATTGTAGCACACATCAGCATGTTGCAGAAGTTGCTAGACAGCCCAGATCAGCATGTTGCAGAATTGATTGGATGAAGTTTCTTAGCTCTTCCTCGAGGCAAATTAAGTCATCAGAATAAAATTAAATACATCATTTATTAAGAAATTTAGGCAAATTCATAGCCTGGTGATGAAAGGAACTATGAGTCACTCCCGTCCTTTATAATTTAGGGTTTCTCACATCTGTGTGTGTAGTAACTGAACGTTGTAGTAATGATCCTAGGTTACAAAAATCTTCTCTACAAATTTCTAGAATTCTTTTAACTAGGGCATTTGTGAGTGTCTTTGTGACCATAACTGTTTGTCTTAGAAGAACATGTCACACTCTGTGTGACAGAAGAGCCTCTAACTCCACAAGATTTGTCTCCTCAGAGTTAAACAGCACTGGATAAGCTGGGCTTTGGAGTGTTGTGGTTACCACCTTAGACTCCCTTCATGCCCCTGTGCCCTCCTGCGTGTGGTAGCCCTTTTCAGAGTTAATGGGATGATGCACTGCTGCTAGGTGTGATAGAACTTGGTAGCAACCTGTACTTTCACTGTACTTCCCCACACATTCACACACATATACACACGCACATATGTATTATAAGGCCATGACTGAGACTAATTCTAGAGGGCGGTTAGGCCAGTGAGTCTTAAAGGCCTGGGGAAGGAGAGGAGCACAGGAGAGATGAGTGAGGGAAGCGAGGTAGGGTTGAGCAGCAGGGGCTGAACAGAGATGAGCTATATTCCAGAAATGAAAGTCATAAAAGGAGAAAGAGTGTTTGTGTGAGACAGTAGAAGGATGAAAAACAGAGGAAACAAAGATACTACTGAGATCAGAATGTGGACCCAATGCTGAAAGGTCTTCTGCTGATACACACAGGCAAATTGAACACTATTTCTTCTATAATGTTTATATTATATTGCTTCCACTAAATTCCTGTATGAATCCAGTCTGCAGGATTGTTCAGATTCATTATATTCAGGCATAAAGAAAAAAAACCTCCGAAACCTAACACACAAAGGTGATCAATACTCTGTGTCAACACAGTTGTACACACATTGGGCTATTACAGCCACATCCTCCCCTCCCATGTATATACTTCCCCTCCCATGTCATTAACTGTATACCATTAGATGACATCACAGGCAATAAAAGACAACAACAAGACAATAAAAAGTCTGAACTTCAGTCCACCTCCTTCATCAGTGACTTTATAACCCCTCGGCTAATGGATGTTGATTTATACACACTCCCCCACCTCACTTGTTCCACCCCTCAGCCCCCTCCTCCTCCTTCTGGGATTCACTCACTGACTGTCTTTCAGTCTCAGTTTTTTCTCACTGTTATTTATGATCTTGTGACTAACACATCACCCAGAGTAAATATAAGCATTTACGGTAAAAGAGAGTGGATCGGGTTTAATGGAGTGGCGTTTCGGTGAGCTAAATGTTAGTGTTTACAGGCTCACGTTTATGGCATCATGACGTTGAGCTGGGCAGGGCGCTGAGTGAATTAAATTCAATTTGCCTGTGAAATACTTTAACGTAATAGAGGTTAGAATAAAATTTTGCTAGCATAATGTGAGGCTCGCGGATCAGAGTACAGACGTAGATATGCCATGGCTGTGCTGATTAGATTTTCATTAGCTTAATTTATCATCAAGCCCTTAAACTCATCCTGAACTAAGACAATGCACAACTAACCGAACTCTGCCTTAACTTCAAACTAAAATGGAGATCAGTTGCAGGTGACCAGAGTCTGGAGAGTAAAGTTTGCCAGTATTCGGTTTTACTCTTTTTCTTCTCTGTGGCAGTTGTTTTAAGATGTAAGGGCAAGCTTGAATTTCTCACTTCACACTCATATTCCTAACATATACAGGTTCTATGCTTGTAAAGGGCACACACATTAAAGCACATTCACACAAATCAGCACTTGCCTTAGATGCCCATTAATGCTCAGTGGCTGTATGGCCCAAAGTCTGTTTTGACAGAGTCTAGAGTGAGTGGACTTTGATAACACCATCATGTTATCATATAGAAAGCAGTACTACTAAACAGTGGGGTTTTGTATACGCCCACAACTACAGCCATGCTTGGCTGTTACTGTCTCAAACAAAACGTAAAACTTGGAACCCTTTTCCATGTTTTTTTTTTTATTATTATAGAGCTGCATTTCCTCTGCACTCTTCAGCACACTTGCAACTGCTTTCTCCTCATTTCTTTGCTTTCACTCCCTATTGCCACCTCTGTTTGCCCTTCTCTTAATAAGTTCCCCTCTTCCTTTTCCCTTCATCTCTCTCACTCCCTCTGTATGTTCTGAATTGAATTGCTGTGAAAGCTCTTTGATGGCTACCTCCTGCTAGTGGAAGTGAATGGACCATATGGCTTCCTTCAGCCAGTCGGTCAGTTTGTGTGCTCATTGGCCTGTGGCTTGAGGAGGAGATGGGGATATGATGGAGATAAAAGGCTGTGGTTGGGGTAAGGTTTAAACCCATTTACTGCAGGCCAGTAGACACCAGCAGGTCAAGGGGAAAACCTTAACCCCCTGCAGGCTTTGGTTTAGTTCATGGTCATCTGGTCGTACTACACATGAGAGGTTCACATCGGTGATACTCACACGTTGCACATTATTGTTTGAATCGGGATAAGCATGCACACATGCATCAGTGAACACTTGCGCCCACACCTAGCAGTCCATCTACACACTACTGGACAAAGGCTGGCCAGGTATCCCCATGGGGCCATGGTTCGAGAGGTGGACTAGGGGACAAGAAGAACGTGTTGAGGGAAAAGAGAGTCGAGAGATGAGATTGAAGGCCACCTGCCGAGGTGCTAATGCATCTCCCCTCTGTCCGTCCCAATGGGGGAGCATTGGCACTCAATACAATGAGCAGCTAACCTTGAACTTGACATGGAAAGTAACAGAAAAATGAGTGAGGCAGTACATGCGAAGGTTGGAAAAGCTCACCATAAATGTTTTTCTCTGTCCTAGATACTGGATGCACGCATGGTTCAAAGCCTTTCACAGTATTTGGAAAAAAGGCAGCTAGCACTCTTTTTTCCTGCCTCTACATTTCAATCTGTCCCAGTCAGATGGTGAAAATGGAAGAAAAGAGGAGGTGGGAAGACACAGAGAAAACAAAGAAGAAGATCCAAGAAGAATTTCGTTGATAAGGGAACAAGGAAATGAAAAGAGAGGGTTACGCGATGGAGAATAAACGATAGTTTACAAAGCTATAGCTTCTTGAAGGAGAGGAGTTGCATAGAGACTGGGAGATCTGTCATTTAAAGTTGTCAGGGGAGATTGCATGAGCAAAAAACAGGTCAATTTCAACACCAAATGGTTAATGTTTGTTGCTGGAAAGGGAAAGGTCAAACTCTCACTTTTGACTCAACCCCTGTCAATTTCTGTTCAAGCGCAATACAGCTTACTGTGCCTTGACTGTCTCATTACCCATCTCTCCAGCAATGGGATTTTCCCCTCCCCTTTGCTATCTGTCTACGGTATCCTCGTCTAATAAATGAACATTTTTTTTCTAGCTGGCTTTTCTGTCAGCACAATAGATTGTGTGTAGATAGATGTGTGCAGGTGTGAGAGATTTTTCTTGAGATATTTATTGTGCTGGACCAGTCCCATATGTTTTACGGGTTAATTGTGTCATTGTTTTGCAAGTGTGTATGCGTTTGTCTGTGCGTGTGTGTGTATGATAGGTTGGTTAGCCCCAGATGCAGATTATTGAAATGGGCTGAGCTGAGCCGTGGTCAGTGGAGCAGAGGATTAACTGCTTAAAGTTAATGATGAAATATGCTTTAGGACGGGGTAGGCATCGCGTGCATGTGTGTAGACAGTGACTTATCATTTCTGCCTACTCCTTGTTATGCTATAAACACAATACTCTTGAACACAGGCGCGAACACTCGCACACAGACACAGCTATTATCACCTTGGCCAGTAGCCATTACAAACCCCACCCAGTCGCCCATTCATTCCTGGGCAGTGGTCTAAACCGCTGCAGTGCTCAGCAAGTATTCCCAGAATGTCAATGCTCTCCTACTTTTAAGTATTCCACAGCAGTCTTGCTAGTTGCCTGGGTTTTGTGTGTGTGTGTTGCTGCTCCCACACTAGCTTGCAAAAGCCCAGACGTGAGTTGCCATGGTAGCACTGGCTGCTCCAAACGCGCGGAATTAAACGTATAGAGTGGAGGCAAAACACACATGCACGTATCCGAGTGTGTTGTGACCCATTCAGTGTTTAATTCCCAGGGAAGCTGACGGTGTAGCGCACACAGTGTAAATATTATGCTGATACAATAAACGGAGTGAACGATAGGATAACCTGATCTGATGACAGCAGGCTGGTATTTGATGACACTGCTGTCCAACTCACGGCTATGAGGCTGATTTAACACACATTATAAGAGAGCTAGTGTCTTTGTCTCGCTGTATTAGCGCCTGCTGTTACTCTGCTAAGGGAAAGTCTAAGGGAACGTCCTCCAACATTTTGCACCCTCCTTCACCTTATGCTTCGTTTCTTGACTCTTTTAGTGCACCATTCTTCCCAGCCAGTTGTTTTTCTATGGATCGTCTTCTGCTAAGTGCTTGGTGGACAAGGTTTACTTAGGCCTCTACCCCAATTCCCATTCCTTCTCTACAGTTACGGGGTTGGTTAATAGCCTGTGTGTGCATTTCATATTTGTATATGAGTCTCTCTATATATATTGGTCAATTGTGTGCAGAAAATCATGGGAGCTAATGAGAAGGAAAGTCCATTAGTGGCCTGGGAAGAGCATCAGAAGACAGTGATTGCCTCGTGTGCCACGACAAAAACCCTCATTCAGTAGCCAGGCCGTCTGAATGGGCAGAAGGCAGAATCCGTGTTGTATTCACTAAGGAAGCCTTAGCTTTAGCTTGGGGATGATATGAGGTTGTGTTGAACAGAGAAGGGGAAAATGGGGGTAGGAAAAATAGAATAGCAGGGAAATTAAGTATGGTTTAAGGCACTGGTTATGTGAGATAAACCAGAGAGAGAAATGTTGAGTAAATATAAAGTTGCATGAATATGATTCATGTCGTGGTATCAGCTTCTTTAGCCAACTCCAACTTCATTTGTTTTATTTCAGATTTTGTAGACTCCTTGGAGACACTAAAGTTCTCCATCATTGGATGGTGGGTAGAATGAAACGTGGAATTATGCTAAGTTAAATGAAACCATAATGGTGAAACAGAAGAGACGCGTAAAGAGCTCCGGACAGAGATATACTGTGTGAGTGAGAGAGTAGAAAAAGGCTGGATGCAGAGCAAAACGGAGTGAAAAATAATCCAGCACAGAATGGCAAAGCTCGGACTTATCCAGCAATAAAATTTCTGAATCAGTCAGATCAGACACTGACTGTAGCTTGGCCTGCCAGCTTGTACAATACCTGTGTTGTAATGTCTGACTGAGCCAGTGTATGAATAGTGCAGGTAGTTGTCTGGAGAATTCACAGTGAGGGAGCTGAGGTTTTATCTATCTGCCTCCTTATACTGAGCTGTCACCTCTAGCCTTACCAATAATATGAGTACATCTGACGCAGAGCTTCTCCTGTTATGTGCTTCGTGTGAGAAAGTGCAACTTCAGACAATGCTTGGACCCGATTCTCCCCACATCATCCAGAGCTGATGTGTGGAAATGGGTTAGGCGTTTAGTTAGGAAAGCAATTTCTCCTTTGATTTAGACACAGTATCTCATGGTGCTCGGGTAAGCAGAGTCAGCAGTGGCCTGACTCAACAGATACCCAAAGTGCCCTGCTTTAGTGGATGACATTGCTTGTGCATTCAGTGTACTTGGCTGCTAGCCTTTGTGTGTGGGTGTGTGTGATCGTATGTAAAAATAGCTGTTCACGTTACTTGTGTCATTCAGGGGGTGTATTTATAGATGCCATTGCTGTAGCATGGCCTTATCCCTTCTTTCCAAGGTTTCTTGATAATTGATGAGCTGTCAGGAGCCGAGCCGGGCTGAGCACACATGCATGTACGCACACAAAACCAAACCTTGGTAACCAGCTGCTTCACTGCAGGTTGACACCACCATGTTTGCACACACACACACCCTTGGTGGTTTTAAGCTCCAGCTGGAGGTATCACAAAGGTGAGCCCCCAGCTATGAATGGCCCATGTGGTGTTGCAGACTGTTGTTTATATTGCACTAACTCAATGATTTGCTATAACAACTCTTAGTCATTTAAGTATCTCAGTGTATAGTTCGATGTTATATTATATGTATACTTAATGCTTTCCAACCTTCAGCTGAAATTGAATTAATATGCAGATACAAGGGTTGCTCAGATGTTCTTTTTTGATTATTTACACAGATCTTCACTGAAACGAGAAGGAGGAAGAGTGGGTGAACAGCAGCAGAAAGCAGAGCTCTGCACTGAGAGACTGAAAGAGTGTAGAGGGCAAAATTGGCAGGCAAGAATAAAAGATGAAAGCTACAGAGATGGAGAGAATATTGAGAAAGGGTAAAGTGAGAGGGTGAGAGTGGTGAAATGGAGTTTGATGTTCATTTCACTCTTGTGAGTATGTGGCAGCATATTGAGCTATGAGTGATTTGAGTGGCTATTCTCCACAGTGTGTATGCGCATTTGAATGGCTTGAGCCAGCAGAGAAGTTAGAGAGTGGCGAACTTCAGTCTGATCTCTGTGTTTCCTGACAGTTTGAACTTTATCTGACCCTGACATGTTGTTGGCTCAGGGTTAAGATGAGGTTACCTATTTAGAAGGACAAGTAAGGGTCTGGATATATAAACAAATCAAAGGGCTGCCAAGGAATCTGGTGTCTATGCTTTGATCCCATGTATAATTCATGCCTGATGTTTATTAATTTCCTAACAGGGCTGTTAATCTAGTACGAAAATGTCAGAATTTTTAGACCTTGGGAAAGACCTTTTATTTTGTCAATTTAAATTATTTTCTTGTCTTATTTTGCGTGCGTTTGAATACATTTTCCCTGGCGTGGAGTAAAACGCTGCAACAGTTTCTCTTTTGACTGTTGAATTTATGATGTGTGGACATGACATGAATTTTGGCTAGCACTGCATCTAATGCAAGCAAATGCCTTCTGAACATTACAGCTATCAGTGAGCTACTGGAAAAGTGGGGCTTCACTTTGTGAATGTGGTGGATGCCTAATTTGGATCCCTTTTTAGCAAATATACAAGGAGCTTGTTAGTATCTCAGATAGTGTGCTGCACCGTCAGCTGCCATTTCAGCTGCGTTAGGATGGCTTTAAGAAACTTCAAACAGAAGGAAGATGGCAGGTGAATCACAACAGACAAAAACACCTGCAGAAAATAGTTTTTTTTCCTTTCATTCTTCTCCCCCTTCCTGTGCTTTTATATGTCTGTCATTCTGTGCTTCCTTCCTCTCCCTTTTCCTCCACCCTCTATTCTAATTAACATGTTGTGTGACTGTCCAGTGAGAAAAGCTGGCAGCTTGTGTGTGTTTACAAGCTGCTCACTCGGATAGCTTTGCCAGGCAGTCATGGGGCTTCTATTATGAAGCATTCTAAACTTAGTCAAACCTTTTTTCTGTTTTTTTTATTCAGTTAAGCGCCGTCACTAACACTGACGTTTGGTTAGTAACCAGTTTACAAGCCGTGTTATCATTTTGACATCAACAGATCAAGACAAAAACTGTAAACAATATACAATGAGTTATGTTTAGCATTTGACGCATCCAGAGTTATGTTTAAAAAAGACTCCATTTCTAGTAACTTTAAAATTTTAACTCCACTTAATGTTGTCACTTAATACAAATACATGCAACTGTTCTTTGTGCATGGCAGCTTTAAAATAAGGTGAAATCAAAAAGCTATGAGACATATAATACTCATACAAATTGAAAAGAATACCAGATTTAAATCTTGCCAATTTTCCCTTCAAGGCCATTTCAGCTGTTTTTTTTCTTTTAATTTTTGGATTGCTTTAAAACATCTGCAATTCCAACGTGATCTCAAACCTGAAAAGATCAACTTTGAGAGTCTGACCAGAGGTTCATGCCAAAAATCATGGTGATGATGAGAACTGAGCAGTTTAAAAAAACTGTTTAACCCAGAAGTGTCAACAGTGTTTGAGCCCAAAAGTGGTGTATCAGGTCAGCTGCACTACCAGGGTTATACTTAACATGTTTTTGATCATTCATATGGGTATCCACCAAGGCCAGACCATCAACATGAAGTTCTGCTGTAACCTCCTGAGATACCCGAGGGAGAACATTCAGCAGAAACATCCTGATTGCGCTAACAACATGCTAGTGCATTATTATTTTGGTCACACAAACTCCAAACCCCTCATATCATTCACCACAGACCCTACCCGGTTCTTTGTCCTCTCTCCTGAAATAAAATTCCAGTTGAAGGGGTGATTTGTGACATACCGAAGGAAATCCAAGGGACATTTTTTGCTTGTTTTTGCTGTTGAATCCAAAAAGATCCTCTAGACCATAGGTGTCAAACTCTGGCCCGCGGGCCAAATTTGGCCCGCAGCCTAATTACATTTGGCCCGCGAAGCCATACCAAATTACTATTAGAGCTGGCCTACTGGTATTATACAGCTAATATATATATTGTTTAGTATTAAGCTTTGCTTGTTCCATATTCAGTTTTCAGGCAAAACTTATTTGAGTCCATAAGAAAAGATTCATTCTTATATCTGGAGAAAGATTTTTTTTTTTTCAATAAATATTAATGTTAGCCCGCGACTTTGTTCCAGTTTTGAATTTTGGCCCACTGTGTATTTGAGTTTGACACCCCTGCTCTAGACAGATTTCCATGTCACACAAACACATGCAAGTACTTATATGCATAATATACAGGGAAACAAAAAGTTGTAAGAAAGCAAAAAAGCAACTAAAATATTATGGGAAAACATCTGGATTCTAATATACAAACATCCTAAGCATAACTGAAATAATTGAATTGTATTAATTTTATTCACAGACATCCAGATGGTAGAAGATAAGCATTTCGATCGACCTCTCTCTGAGAGCCTATATGTGCTCAGGCAGTTAATTAGCATCTCTGTTAACATTCTTCGGCCATATAAGAAGCCTGTGTCAAGCTACCACAGGGGTATATAATTATGCCCAAGCTCTCTCTCTGTGCACCTCTCTCTTCCACTGATTGATCATTAAGTAGGTAACTGAGAAACACTCCAAGCATAGCTGCCTCTAATACACATACAAACACACCTACGCAGGCACAAACTTCTACTCATGTCAGCAGTGGGTGAAAAGATAAGGAATCACCAGCTATAGCACAGGAAAAGAAAGTTTACAGTTGCTCCACTCATCTGAAATTTAAGCGTATAATTTCTCATTCAGGTTTTACTTTATGCATAAGTATTAGCCTGCGTGTCAAATCATTGAATGGCCGTAGTTAATTTGTGCTCCAGAAGTAGAAAATCAATACAATGTCTAGCAACTAATCGCACAGTGTGTTCCTGTACATTCCAGTAGATAGATAGCTAACAGTAATCCTGGCAGGGCCAGAGTGTAATTTCCCATCAGCACCTCCCATACTGCAAATTTATGTTCTTGTACCCAAGAATAGCATTTAAACCATACAAAGAATAGAGGCAGGAAAAAAAACTGCCCCAAACTCCACATTTAATATTTAGTTTTTCTGTCAAAACCAGTTGTAACTGAAGTTCCTGATGAATGAGGATTAGTTCATTTCATTAAAATCCAATCAAACGTTCCTCGTGTTGAGTATGTCTTTTTAATTTCACTTTACACAGACTTGCATCATTTTGCTTGTAATTAATTTATCTTGACATTATTAGTAGATGATCTGTCTTTCCCCATCTTTTTTTTTTTTTATATTAGTGGTAGTTTGTGACATGTAGCATCCTTATATCTCCAGTTACGCATATCCTTTGGGTACTTGGAAGCTAAATAACCCCGCTTCTAAACCTCTATTCTTTTTCACCAATATTGCTCCAATAATTCTCTTCAAATTTCTGTGATGTATGGCTCAGGTTTGTGTAGCTATAGAGGACACATCACTGCAGGTGAGCCCACTGTCTCTCCTCCTTCTCTCACTGCTTCCTTCCTCGCACGCCTGTAGCCAATCATTGCTCACCGTAGGTCTTTTGGGGTAGTCAGCACCCCTGCGCACCTTTTCCTTTCCTCTACCTCTTCTTTCTCTCTCTCTGTCTCTCTCTCTGCAGAGAATAGTTTGCCTCACAACTGGGTCATTCTCTCCCCTCCCTGCAGTAAATGCTAGCAGGCAGTCAGGCAGGAAGGGCTAGGCTAGGCTGCATCTCATAGCTTTAGCTCAAGTGCAAGGGGACCCCTGAGACTGCAGATGCAATAGTGTACTGTTGAGTGGGCTGTTTGTTTGCATGTATGTGGGTGTATTCAAACCCGATGAGATTACAGGTAAACTGAGGTGGAAAAATGCACGTGAGTGAGAGACATACATCAGTGAGACATTGTCTTAGCGCGTGCCTGCCGGTATATTGTGTTTATGTGTTTAGAAGCTTCCGTTAGCCACCACACGTATTAAGTCTCTTGCAAACATCACCTTCCTTGAGCAGCACCTGTTTGTTTTGGTTTATTTGCACATTCTTATATTGCTTAGCTTCTCCTCCTACTCATCTCACATACACACAAAGACACACATACACCCTCTAATGTAGGCGCAGTGGTGTATGCGAGTTGCGATTTAGATTACACTGACTTGCCCATTAGATAGATGCAAGTGTAAACATCTTTAAAAAGGTCCCTGGGTCTGTTTGTCGGTCTGAAATCAAGACATCGAAGTGCATCTCAGGTAGGGAAACTACTTTATACACACAATGCCAGGAGAAATGGAAAGTAAGATTGAGAGAGTAAATAAATAAATGAGATGGAGAAAGGGTGTGAGACTGAGAGGAATGCTGGGAGAAAGATGAAAAAGATGGAAGCAGCACGTAAAGAGAGACAACATCTTGCCCACCTATCCCCAGTCTTCTCCTTTTGTCTCACCTACTCTCCACACCCTTTCTTTTCCCATCCCCGACACAGAGCTTAATAAGTGGATTTTTATCTCAGTTACACCAGCCTTCCCAAAAGCTTGTGGGCGCTTTTCCCCCCAGCTGCACACATAGAATTTTAATTACCTCTATGCAGTTAGAGACACTCCTAGTTTTTAAGGAATGAGGCAGAATTTGTTGAAAATGAAGGTTTTTAAGTATTACTTGTGTCTGGATGCATGCAATATGTTCCATATTCTGATGCCTTCACTTTTTGCGCAATTTTGTTGTGGAGTTAAATTCAAGTTCATAAATTTTCCATTTTGCCAATGAGTCTGCATTTCAAGACTTAAAACAAATCTTTGTACATTAAAAAGGACCAAACTGAAGTTTCATTAAGTAAGTATTCAGACCACCTCGCAGAAGACAGATTTTATAGTAAATGAAGATTAAAGTATTCTTGGGGAAATGTCTGCAGCACAGACTTTACACAGGTGGATTTGGGCAGGTTATCCCATTCGCTTTAGCAGATCATTCACACTGGATGGAAAGTGCACTGTAATCTTCAGCTTTACTCCACAGATGTTAGTGATTATGAGGTTTAGGTCTGGTCTCGGGCTGGGCTATTCAAGGACAGTGAGAGAGTTGCCTTAAGGTACTCCAGCTCCGTTGTAGCTGGATTTATTGTTCTCTCAGCTTAGAGAAGGACCCCTGTAGCATGATGCTAAAATAACTAATGCTTCACTAAAGAGATCTTATTAACTAGGTCAATGTCACAGATAAAGTTTCTTGGTGTCTTCAAGTCATATGTCTTTTGCATAAAAGTGGCTTTTGTCTGTGTACTCTAGGATAAGGGCCTAATTGATGAAGCGCTGCTGAGATGGTTGTCCTCCTGGCAGTTTATCTCATCTCTGCAGAGGACTCTGTTAGCATGAGTGTTGAATTCTCAGTGACCTCCTTCACCTTCACACACTCACCCTTGCTGGGTTTAGAAAAAAAGCAATTCTACAAACAGTTTGGTGGTTTAATTGGTGGTTTGGTGGGGTTCCTCTAACTCCATGACTTGTTTTTGCCCAGATATCCTGTGCGACTTGCGGAAGCTGTGTGCCTTTTAAGAAAATGCACTCAGTGAATACATTTTGTCACAGAAATCAGGTTCTAGATACATTTTAAGTACAATTAAAACAAAAAGGGTTCATAATTTGGAGTACCAAAGCAAAGGGTCAGAAACATGAGGCATTAGTTGGTTTTATTTTTGATTGATGGAAAAGTTTTTTAATCATTTAAAATACAACTTCACAGGAAGAAAAAAACACGCACAAAGTGATAACATTCTGAATGCACACCTCTAATATTTCATTTGTTTTTGCTGCCCAGCCCCATAATGAATGGCGTTCTTTCTTCTCCCTTGTTTCCTCTAAATTCTGCCCAGCTTTCAAACACTCATGAGCAGCTTTAACAATCCATATGTTACACACATGGACAGAAAAAAGAAACCTTTCCATTTTAGTACATACAACTGAAAGAAATGGAATGTAATAAAAAATAAAATAAATCATAATATCGTGTCAAGTGTTTCCTCCACGAACAGTCAAATATATAATTCTGTGCCAGCACTAGAAGAGCTTTGCAATTTGTCTCAACCTTATGGTTTCCAGCTGAGCTAGTGGTAACAAGTTTTAATATCGACAAGTAAAATAATATATACGCCTGTCATCAACCTGTAAACAAAAAGGTAAAAAGCACTGGGAGTACCACGTGTTCCTATGTGTGGAAATTGTCTGCCAGCAAGACAGCAGCCAGCAACACCTTTGTCCAATCACATCTTATTGTTATAGTCAAAGATATAGGTTATTCATCACAGTGGTGCTGAAGCCTCCCAAGCTGGTGCTGCACGTACTGAGAGGTGTGAGTGTGCATGCATGTTTTAGTGTGTCCTTGTATCAGTAGCACCTGCCTAAATCCCCTAAATGCCAGCACCAACACTATATATATATTTTTATCCCTTTTTCCATGTCCTTGATTCCTGACACTTGAGCACAATGGGAAGTTTGACTTCCAAGGACATATTGATGCGCGCACCCCCCCAGCCCCAGTTTCCTTTTTTTTTTTTCTTCTCTGTTTTCATTGTGAAATAAAACTCAACACAGCATTTCATCTACTACGCTCCTCCCTGGAGATGGAGGCCTAGTTTTTGCTCCCCATATGTAATCAACCTCTCCCCTTTCATTAAAGTTAAGCCCTTAGTGCAGAAGGGAAGGAGAAAAACCTTAGTCACCAAATGTGCAGAATATCAATTAGACAAGGAGTTTGGATAGAGGGAGAGGATGTAGGGAGGGGATGACAACAACGGAAAAGGTGCACACACAAAGAGAGAGAAAGCTGGAGATTGTATTTACCGGATATGTAATAAAACATGGGGAGAAAAACTGACACATCTTTTAGTCTGATTTCAAATTCACACCCAACATTTTGAATCTTTTTTTAATTGTTTTTTTTGTTTGCTGTCTGTGACTGTGACTGTATTTGACTAACAAAGAAATGAGAGAGCCAGTAAGGCACAAGGCTGTGGCTATCTGTCTGGTTTGGCTCTCCAGATTTGTTCTCGTTAGGCCATTATTGCCGTTTAGTCTCAGCTGCCTGCTCCTACAACTGGCAAACCAACCAAACCACTGTCCTCCTCTCCTTCTGCCACCACCATCATTGTTGGCTCTCATCCGCAGTGGCAGCTTAACTGTGAGCTCCAAGTCAGTGAGTCTCTGAAAAGTAAAAAAAAAAAAGAGAAACATCTACAGGGTGTGTGTGCATTCTTAGCAGGAGCTTATGTGACTGCTGGAGTTCAAACCCAGTCTGTCCTTACTTTAGGTATTTTTAATAGCATATCCAAAAAATGCACCCATCAAATGTACATTAAAAGACAACACGGCATGCTCCATTCTTGCATCCTGTTGCATCATTATCCCATTTTAAATATGCTTTTAAAGGTGGATGTTGTTTTAGCTGTATTTATTCTCACAAATACCTTGTGTTGTGATACAATGCCCTACAGTTTATGCTCTAATTCCCTACCGGCTTAGCACGCTACAGATGTAACTGTGTGTGTTAGAACGTGTTGGCAGGCACCCTCTTTCACACAGCGTGGGCTAAAGACTTGGCTGACGAAGACAAGCGAAGGGAGACACGTTCCGAAATGGAAACATCAGCTTGCTTCAACCAGACGGATGCAGGAACAGGACAAGAAGGGAGGTAGCGAGGGATGCCAGAGAATGTAGAAGGAGCTCTCTCCTCATTATGATTTTTTTACTTTTTAAATTTTCAGGCTTACACGTTTTCCCACAGGACTGACTTTTTCAGTTTGTCAGTCTCCCCGTTATCGAATGTTCTCCTTGCTCAGATCGCGCTCCTTATGTTGTTAACATTGCTCCTTAGTGCTGATTTCTAACTCCACGCGCCGATCTTTCTCAAGATCGTCAGGCAGGTTAGCAACTGCTGGACGAGCCACTCAATTCTGATTCGCATGTGCGGCCAGCGTGTCTATCAGTAGTTGAATAATGAGCTTTTGATGCCAATTTGGGAGCAGTGTAGTTTTTTTTGTGGGTGGAGTGGTGGGTTGTTGGGTGGGGGAAGTGCATTTTGGATAATATGCAAAACGAACAAAACGAGCAAATGAGGAGGAGGAATGAAGGGTGCATTCTTATCTCTTAGGAGAATATTATTTAGGCTTCATTTGTCCCTGAAGAATGCCCCACAGAGCTCTGAGCCATAAAAATGTTTTTTTCCTTTTTGCTTATGAATATATTAAATGATAGATTTTACATTCTTCCTCCTTTATCACTTGAGTTTTCTTTCTCTTTATTGATTGTTGATGCTAAATGCTCTTTATCTCCCCTTTCTGGAGAGGAATAACTATAAATACACAGTGGGTTTTCTTTTTTTGTCCCATAATTGTTATATATCTTCTGGTCTTCTCTTCACATGCTGTTCATATGTTTTCTAAAACTTCAAGTCTGTAATAAAAACGGTGTTTTATGGAAAAATCACATCTAAGGTGTGTATATGTAACAATATATTAGCATCTCTATATTGGGTATCGCTGTCAAGTGGGTGTAATCAACATGATAAGATTTGTTAACGCTCTAGCGCAGCAGTTGTGCTCTTTTAGGAGTGTTAGCCACAATGCAAGACCATGGCAAGCAACACTTACGTAGTGTTATATAGCCCTTTAAATCCCATCCACTGTCCTGATGAAATAAAGGATGTTTTCATCACTGCATCTTTTCATGTCATAGCAAATCATCACTCTGCTCCTCTAAACAGTCGCATGTTTTGTTGTGCTCACTCCCGGCACACTCAAACACTTAACTTCCTCATGTTAAATGGCCACTAATTCTCTGTATCAGGGGATTATGCATAATTGATTTATGGATGGGGAGTGAAATTACTCATCAGCTGAGAGAAAAAGGCATTTTGTCTTCCGGCTGGAGCGTGCTAAACAGTATTCTCAGATAATTGAGGAGATGTGCTTGTGCTCAAGGCCATCTATGCAGCCTATGTTAATGCAGTTCAATTCAGTAAAAACTGCTTGTCCAAACTTTGAGAAATGGCACAATCAATACCTGCTACTAACGCTTTAAAGAGACAAATGGATGTTTTACTATAAATTGCTTTTGTCAGTTTAGTATTGTTAGCAGGCCAACACAATAGACAGAATACACAGATATAAATATATACCGTACCCATAAAGCTATTCACTGTTTCTCCTCTGTTTGTTGCTCAACTTGCTGTAGTTTAAGACTCAGAGCTATGAAATTGTCCCGGCCCTGCTTCATGCCAACAGACTGTAATAACCTTTTATACCGTCTCAGTTGGATATTTTCCCTCGTATGTGTGCGCGCACGTTTGTGTGTCAACAGAAATGTGAGCCAGCCCCGAACACTAACTCATCAAAAGTGATTCACTGTGGTAGCAAACAGTAGGGAAAGGATCTGTGTCTACACTACAACTGATATGGCAGATCCATTTCGGTACAGTTTGATGTTTTCCCTGAGCTCTGTGTTAATAAACGGCTGCTTTCTGAAAGTAAAGGTATGTCTCCCCTCAAGTTTCCCGCACAGTGATAGCATATCTAGACTGCAGCTGTTGCTAGGGTCTGTTGCTAGGCAACTATTTATCTACTATTATGGGATTTGGTGGAGCTCAACGGGGAAGTTAACTGGACAATTTGAAATTCTGCTTTGCACACGATTTGGTGTCAAATTATGCATATTCATGTCAAAAGTGTGCAGATTTCACTGCAGTGCAATATACCCTTTTTTTTTTCTAAAAGCTTCCATTAACTTTTCCATCTCTGTTGTTTTCATTTCCTGCCTTATTTATTTTCTCTTTCCTTTTGTGATGGTTTGCTCCTTCCTCAATAGTCTTCCTTCTGTTCAGATAGTAGTGTTTATTTAAAGTCTGTGGGCACATTCAAACCTGTAAATGGTGCACAGCATTTCGATTTAGTTTCCAAGTAAAGGAAATGATGTGTTTCCTTTAAATGATGTGCAACACAGGCAACAGGTTGTGGAGTGTGCTTACTCTAGTTCTGTTTAAATGCATCAGCAGCGAGGTGCATTCAAACCCACTAGTATAAAAGGCATTACTGACAATGAATGACCTGCCACAGATCCTTGGGTAACATAACAGGGTTTTTAACGCACCACGGTTTCCATTTAGAACAGAAAAAAAGAAAATCTATAACTTTCTTCTTGCGTTTTCTCAACCTTTCCGTTCAACGGCTCCCGTTCACGTCTCCTTGCTTGCCTCCTTGTCTGCACTTGGGTCCTCATTTTAAATGTAGCATTTCTGCCATATGCTTAAACCTGCTCACTCCACACACAGACATAATGCACACACACACACATTTCCTATTCCCCTCTCCGTCAGTTGATTGTTTCACTCATCCTCACGTGCTTCATAGGCGACTCCTTGACCTTCTCAGCCCGTTTATTTAAAATATTACTCGATCCAATCTAACACACTCTACAGGGCTATGTGCACACCAATGCAATAAATACACATACACACACACACACACTGCCATTATATCATTGAGGTGGGCACTCAACTCAATGTCAACTCCAGCAGTGTGGGCTCACTGTTGGACAGGAAAAGGAGATGATTGATACCAGTCAGCGGCAAATTTGCATGCCAATAGGACTATGAATAGGCACTGATGGAGTGAAGGGGTAATTTCCTTGCAGACATATAAAAACATCTTCTTCTCCATCTGAAAGACAGACTATGTAAGATTTTTCTACTGGGCTCCATAGTTTTCTATATTTATATATTTAATTAGTTGCATGACTTGAAGTTCTGACATAAACTGCAGTGGTTTTGGTGGCTTCACATTAATAGCACATTGTGTTTATTTTAATGGTTTAATATACATTTTCCATAAAACACCACAGTTTCTGGACTGATAGCTTCACTAATGAAAAAAAAAGAGATCAATATCCATTACTGAAGAGTGTTAGTTAAGGTTAAGGATTGTTTTCACAATACAAAGTAATAAAAAGTAGAAACTAGTTGTGGTGAAAGTGGTAAGCCATAAATCTTAGATTGTTTTGCTAAAAGGCATAGGCATGGTTGCGTTTATGGGTTTGTTTTAACAAGCTAATACTTGCTTATGGCCACGATGACTGAAATGTAGTATGGGAAGTGCTTTTACCGAAACCGAACGCCCATAAAGACAATGGAAGAGAATTTGTGTGAGTGGAAATGTGTTTTTGTCCGTAAGTGTGTATGTATATGCTGTTAGGGCTTCTGTCCGGATGATTAATGATCCTGGAGGCTAAGAGGAGTGCGTCTATAAAACACCCCAGCAATCCTTTTCCCTTTTCTGCCATCCCTCATCCTTTCATCTTCTCCTTTTTTCCTCCAACTAAAATCCCTTTTTTTTGCTTTCTCTCTGCCTCCCCTCCCATCTCTGATTTATCTGTATTTGTCTCTGCTATCCAACTATAATTCCTTCCAAGCCTCTTCTCTGTGCAAAAGGTCTGGTGGCAAATAAATGAGGGTCACAAAATTTTACAGCAAATTCACAGTCTCCCCTTTGCAACAATTAACACAGTTAACACCTGAGGGGACAATGCAAGAGGAGACAAGTAGGGACAGAGAGACTGAGAAAAAGGAGAAACCTCGCTGAGTGGAAGACCGACAGGGGGGTAGTTTGACTTTCTCATTCAGAACAGCACAGTTAGACGTGTTAATCCCTCGTCAAGGGTCGCGCTGCATTGGTCAGTCTGTGCCAGCCGGGCAATAGGAATCTGGCGTTACTATCAAGAGGAGATTATGGAGAGAAACAGGAAGCTGGGAGTGTGCTCACTGACAGGGTGAACCATAACTTAGCTTTTGTTTGGTAATTATTCCCCATGCTTCAGTGTAATTATGTTTAAATGACACTTTAGACTAGAGTGTCTGGTGTTCAAGTACAATTGATGGTAATTTTGCACAAATAAGTAACAATTGGAGCTTGGATGTGGGGCAAAAAAATCAGAGGGCTAATTTCTTAGAACTAAATCTGCATATTTTCTGAGTTATAAAAGGCGAGGTAGAGATTAGTGCCAATTTAATGCATCCATCCCTCCCTCCCTCACTTGGATGATACATATGCTAAAACTTTTGCGTTAAAGAAATCTGATATTGCATTTATTAGTTCACATCAATTAATGTTTTGACTTTTAGTCAGTTTTGGAGGAGTTCGTAAGCTCTGACTAGCTTTTTCTTCATAGCAAAGCAGCTCAAGTCGCCTGCTTTCAGACATACTGCTCATTCTTGAGGCTTTTGAAATGAAATGATAACTGAGGTCATAACAATTGCATGCAACACATTTATCCAGAGCAAATTATCATATTTATGTGAGCTAATTAAATATTACAATGGGAGAAATACTTCTAAAAACCAGCTGCTCACTTCAACGGCTGCTTTTCCTTTAACCCTCAGATCACAGCCAGCAACGCACACACACACGCTACACTGACATAGCATAAATGCCACCCAGCTCCCGGCCTTTATATCATGGCGTCTTGCCCTTGTTTGTGCCAACCGCCTCATACTGTGCCAACTAACAACCTCCCTCCATACACCCGCAGACTTAACACACACGTAGCAGGCAACTGCTTCTCCCCCTCCAAAACCAGCTGAGATGAAAAGGCAGTGGATCACACAACTGCTAAACTTTGATCAATTTGGCAACAAGTGTAAATAGGATCATTAATAGGAATTTAGCAGGGGGCTGCCGTCTGCGATTAGACATACGCAAACACGCACATATGCTTTATTCAGACGGTAGTATTTTAAAAAGCCCTTTTTGCCGTGCCCATGGTTGCATATGCAGACAGAGACGGTTCATTTTTCTGTTCCCAGAGATGAGCTGCAGCATGCAAACTGGGTACCAATGGGGCCTTTAATTGGGGTGTAATCTGAAAAGTGTAATTTGCCTTGAGTGGATAGAGAGATCTGACAGCAAGAGTAGAGGGAGGGACAGGGGGAGAGGATTACTATGAGGAAAAAGGGGGTTGGAAGAAGACGTCGCATTGATGATGAGCATGGAAAATAAGATGAGAGCATGATGGCAGGGCATGGGAAGAGGGAAGGAGAAACACAAAAAAGACAAATGTATAACATAATATGAATGCAGTGACAGAAATCACAAGGGGGAAATGAGTCGGAGGAATGCAGAGCAGAAGGAAGAACCCAACAAATAATGGTTCACAAGGGTGAGCTTTATGTATTTTCTGGGAATTTTATCATCTGTCACTCATGGTTGTGTCTGTTTTATGCTTGATTCTGTCGTGTGCAGCCCCTCCTCAGATTACAGCCATTTGCCACATTAGATCTGGTTTTTAGCGAAATCTCAATCCAATTTAAATCCACAAATTAGTGAGTCTTTCCCTCTCTAAACTCCTTAGATTCCTATTGGCACAACCTGATTAGATTGCTTTTACAACCCACAAAACCCACTGGTGCTGTGGCTTTCCAGCTGCAAGCCTCTTATCTATCAAACCGACTAATGAGTTTGAAGCTGACCACCACCAAAGCCAAGGCAGGGGGAAAGAGAGAGCGAAAAATGCCCCCATATGTGCTGCGCACGGTTGGTAGATCTCTATTCAGAGGTCCTACAGTTTGATTGTGGATATAAAATAGCAGGGCAACTGTGATTTTCCACCTGGAGTAAACGGGACTGTCATTTCAAAAAAAGTCTCGTGTGCCAACTCTGTTGCCCTTTACCCAATCGGTAATGGCTTCTCTTGGATAATTTGATTTCCTGAGTCTTTTGTTTGTCCTCTTACTTAAGCACTTTACGATAGCATTAAGCACTTAAGCACTTTATTTAAAACGTGATAGCATTAAGTTATTTGCGGTTTTGAACCATTCAGTCATCGTTTACTCTGCAATTTGCTCAGCACTAGTAACAGATTATGACAGGAAACATAAATAAAGCAAGGGCCAATGAATCTACTCTTCAATAATAACATTATCTTTATTCATGGGCTTTGGCTTCCCCTTTGCGTTAGGATCAATTATGGTGAGCATGTGTTTATCCAGCCAAGGTCATATAGCATCAGTGTATTGTTTTGTTTTGGTTTTTTTGAAAATGGCTCTGACCTCAACCCTCACCTTAACCTTCAGAACTCTGACCCCTGACCTGTGACCCGGCTTTGTCGTGAACATCATTGTGTGTTCAGTGAGAATGTCAAATAAGACAGAGCAGTAGAAGTGCAGCTGTTTAATGGGGCGACTAAGGCTTCACTAGACTAAGCTTGTCCTTCTGGTCTGACATCTTCTTTTATCCCCCCGTTATTCACATCCTCTCCCCAACTTTGCCCCCTCCCCCCCACTTCTTTTTTTTTTTTTTTAATAACAAAAATAAAACGAGTCTAGCAGTTGGTATTTCGCTTTTGGGATGGCAGGATTCTCCCTCATCTTCAATTATTTATGCTCTTCACTCCCCACAGCTATGGGAGCTGGAACACACACACACACACACAGATGCATGCATGCACGCAGCTTTGTGAATGCACGTGCCATGTGCTGGCAGTGATATTTTTGGGGCTTTGTTTTGGGAAGGGAAACTGGCAGTTTCAGTACAGAGAGTGCAATACGCAAGTGAGAGACTATTATTGGAGATGAAGGCAGAGGGACTTCTACTCCTCGCTCTCTCCCTGTTCTCCCTTTTATAGCAGTTGTGACATAATTTTCTAGACTTTAGACCTGCTCTCATATCATCACAATTCCCCATTCTTTTTTTTTTGCCTGCTCTCTATTCAAGCTTCTACTTTATATTTCCTGCTTTTTTTATTTATTTGCCATCAAGGAGTGCGCTTCCCTTGTTTCTCATACTTTTTATGTCCACTTCTTTATCTTTCAGCAGAATGTTTTTTCTTTTCAGTCTCTTTCATGTTTTCACTCATTTGCTTTTCCTCTGCAAGTCATTCATCTCTATATACTCTCCATCTTTCCTTCTTTGTGCAACTCGGCGTCCCTCCCGTTCCAGTCCACTCGCACACATGTTCTCTCCCACTGCTGTGACAGTGTCTCTGCCAAGGTTAGGTAACAGTATGAGGTGTGCCCTGCTGTGCCACGGTGAATAATTCAGTCAACAGGACACAGGGCTACACTCTTATGTCAACTGAAATGACAAATTACAAAATACTGTAGAAAGGGGAAAGTGATGCATAGAGCCAGCTGTAGGCAAGAGATTCAGGTGCACAGAGATTTAGCTTCATTTACAAATAACATCAGCGTAAAGGAGAAATACAGCATAAGCAGTAATTGTGCTCACAATCCACAGCACCTGCAATACTGAAGTTTCCTCCCACACCATAGTTTACCATCGTGTGACATCTCAACAACTAATAGTTAAATGCGTCTGATTTGTTGCCGTGAGCCAGTGCAATACTTCATTTAAAATCCTGCCAAACTGTGGGATGACATATGCGCTGTTTTAAGCAGTGAGGTACAAAATACTCAGTCTGGTGTGTCTTGTCGCTATGGAGGTGGGAGATTGCGGGAAGAAAAACGTGTGTAGGGAGAGGAGATGAGTCAGTGGGACAGAGGAAGAGAGCGGAGGGAAAATTCAACTAAAAAAGGGAATCAAGGTGAATTACGTGGCGTTAATGAACAAAACACCCAGAAAAGGCCAGACGAACTGAGTGGAAGTGGGTGAAGAGAAAGGAGCCAATAAAAGGATGTGTGAATGAGCGAGCGAGATAGGAATCTACAAAGGACTCCTGGTGTGAGTCATCTAGCCAGAGAGAGATGGGTCACCATGGACACAGCCACTGACCTTGCACTGATGCCCAATCTATTGATCCCATTAAAGCTATACCTTTGTGTTTCTCTTAGTCTTTCTATGTAGACGCTTTCCCGTCTAGCTCTATTAATCTTGATGAGATCAACAACTCTGAAACCATCTTTGCCCCACTCTCTTGCTTTGGTATCTGTAAGCACGAAATGTTCTGTCACTGCCTGGGCCTCTGCACTCCTGCTTAGAATCAGTTTGGTCTTTTTAATGGCTGATTGTGTGTGTGTGTGTGTGTGTTTTAGTTTAAGTGCAACAAATGGCAAGCATTACGCAAATAATGATTAAACACACAACTGTATGTCTGTGTTTAAAAAACAGCAGCCTTAATGTCTTGTTGATGTTTTTTTTTAAAAAAAATTATTATTATTTTTATTCTTTTGCGTGGTTTAATCATTGTTTTTTTTTTTTGTACTTTGTCCACCTCGATCAGACAGTAGCTTTCCAATATTTGCCTCCTACTAATTGGGCTCACTAGTGAGAGCATCTCTAGATTAAGTAAAGGCCATCAACAAATTAATGTGGGCTTGGATGTATATATTTGTGTCCATAGAAGAGAAGTACTGTCCAATTACTCACTAGTGAAATCATTTGCAATTAGCCCTCCCTTTGTACTAATGCAAAAGGTTATCAACCTGTTCGTGCAAACACTCGCGCACATAAGGATTCTTGTTTAAAGTATTTAGTTATTTTGATGGAGAGGGTGTCCTCCATGGCTTTACCTTTCTGTGCTGAGACTTGATTAGAAGTTGATTAACACTCCTTGAACAATGAGCTCCTATTCATTTCCAATTAGCGCGATGCATGCAGACCATCACAAATCTATAACCTTCTTCTTGTGTTTTCCATCCCCACCCAAAAATATCCGTCTGTCTCTAATTTAAACACAGTTTTCATGGACGGTTCGTGCATGGCAACTGCATGCTTTGACAGGAGTGTTGTCATGGGAGAGCTTTTTAACAACTGTGGTTGCCGCTGCCCTGTATTACTTATTAATTGGAGCTTCACCTCTTTGAGGATAGAGCTTGACTCTGCTCTTTGTTACCTAGTGAAACTGAATGCTAATTTCTTATATTACTCGCCGGAATTTTGAAGGGTTTAATTTTTATTATTCATACACATCTTTAGGATAATGTGTGTTCTCTGTTTGCATGGTGGATAGCTTATCCTGTTTTACTAGATAATTTTTGATGGTCATGGTTTTCTGAGCACCTACAAGCCAAATTAAATAAACTCCCTTTGATCTGATCCTGTATAACCAGACGACAGACACAACAGTATGCACAAGAGACACATAGGCATGCCTACAAATGCGCGGCTTTAGGACACTAGATACATGCACATAACTTGACGAATTCATATAAACAAATCTAGTTTGGCCCATGCAGTTGTTTGCTATCAAAAATTTCTAGAGATGAATTATCTCAGCTCTGTAATCTGTATCAAATAAAGAGGTTGATATTGCCCCCGAGCGGCCCAAGCTATCAGTCCAGCACACATTCACCTTGACACGTCCCATCATTCAAAATCAGAAGCACTCAAAGCTCTATTTGCAGGCAATTTTATGCATTTTTGATCTGAAACTTGAACAAGCTCCTTTTCTCTCCATGCTGGCTTTCAATAAATTCAGATGATTTCCCGTGTCATTAAATGCTGAATTTGACTTGCAAATGGCCTCCTTGTGCTATCTATGAAGACGAGATGAATGCACAGTAGACACACACACTCATATACCCAGACCAACAGAGGCAGACAGACGGCACTTACATAGCTCATGTTTAATTAAGCGATTCGTCTGTGAGAGAGAGAGGGATGGGATGGTTGCAGTGTAACCCCGAAGTGTGTTTTCTTCTATAAACTTTTTCCTTTCACCACTCAATATCCTGTGGCCCTATAGGGGGCAGTACGTATTAGTGGCCTCTTTTGTCCTCTGCCAGCAGGACCAAAGTAAACATCCTCTTGGATTATCTTTCATTCTCTATCTCACTCTCTTCCTCCTTTCACCCCCACTTTCCTCACCCTCTCACCCACCTTCTCATCTTCTTTCACACTCATTCCATCTTGATTCTGCCTCTTTTTTTTCTGTCTCAGAGATGAAAGCCTCCCCACAGCTCCTTTCACTCCTCCTGAAGCGGCCCAAATGAGGTAGCTTATCTGATGATAAGCCACCCCCCCCCCCCCCCCCCCCCCCCCATCACCAACCCCACCTCCTTCTCCAGAGAAACACACGCACACAAGCACATATGCACACTTATTTATACACAGCTGAAAACAGTGCAATTCTGCCCGTGTACCCATGCACTTATAAACATATGCAGAAATGGATAATAAGTGAATCACTCACACAGGCACACATAAGGTGTGCCTGGAGGCATGGCAGGCCTGGTGAGAGATCCGGGGGCCTGGCATTGTGGTGTAAGGGTCCCAAAGGGCGGTGGGTTGACTGTGATGTTGACTGTGAGGTTATTGGGCTCCACACAACATTGTCTTTTGGTTCGCTCTGTAGGGGGCATGAGGAAGTGCATGCATATGACAGCTTTTATTAAACAGTAATCCCAACAGCTGTTGTTTGGCTTCACATTTCCCCTTCCCCCAGTTCTCTCCACAGTCTTGCTTTTCTTCTTTTTTTCTCTCTAAGGTGGATTGTCTGTTGTCCTTGCCAGAGAAAATCCTTGAGGCTTCTTATTAAAAACTCCCAGCGCATTTATATACACATTCAAACACTTTTACATTTGTAAAGGCCTTTAGCAGGTAATGCAACTGTACCTTGGAAATATGTTTATTTACCACCAAAGAAGATGCAAAATATTATTTATATTCACTGACTCTGCAACGTGTTTATTTTTTAAAGAAATCTTCTAATAGAAAAGCACATATAGTTTATTCCTTTCTTCTTTCCTTGCAAATCATTACATTGTCAGTTTGGTTTGAGGTAGATGTTCTGTGTAGCATCATAGATGTGTTGGTCATGGATTGCTAAGGCCTTGTTCTGGGGTTAATTCAGTGTTGTTGTAGCCCGATGGTTTCAAACTTTGTTCACTAGGTTTTCTTGTAAGAGTAGTCTCCCTGTGATTGCTGCTAGGAAGGACCCTGATAACATGATGCTACTTTGATATTGTTTCAGTATAAGGATGTCATGAGCCAGATAATGACCTGTGCCTGATGTTAACCAGATGGTGACAGTGCTGAACATATTTCTCAGTGAATCGTTAGCCCCAAAGAATCTCTTTCTTCTTGCTTTCCTTTAAAAAGTGGTTTAGCAAACTCCAAGTGAGTTTTTGTGTGCCTTTTCCCTGAGCGGCTTACGTCTGTCTGTCATACTAACAAAATAAATAATTAATTAAATAAATAAAAATGCTTGTCTGATGAAGTGCACCTGAGATGGTTCAGATCCTTTCAGAGGACTTCTAAAGCTCTGTTCCAAGGGTTCCAAGGTCCAATTCCTGGAGCTTTTTTATTTCTACTTCAAGAAATATTGAGGGCACTGTGCTCCTGTGAAGACTCAAAACTCAAAGAAATATTTAGTAATCTTGCACTATCTTAACATAGTTTTACTGTAGTGATCTTCCTTGGCTTCCTTTATGACTTTGCTTGGTTTTCCCTTCAACCCATTTATAAATTTAGTTCTGACACACCATCCATTTCTTTTCAAATGGAAAGAACTTTTTTTTTCACGGTATGTCTTAGGATAGGATAGGCTAATGGGAAATTGCCACTTTACTTACAGTGTTTAGTGGCCCAGTCCAATTAAACAAAGTACTGAGGCCCTGTGGAAGTGACAAAGTTCATTTGGGATTAGAAGTATATCTCCCATGTGTATATTCCACATGAGAAATGCATGTGTGTGTATGTCATATAAAAAAAAGTATTGCCAAATCCATTTCTTGACAATGACATAATGGTGTATGGCCCACCCCTAATACACGTCATGTGGCTGTCTTTTCTAAAGTTCAATCCATTTTTCAGTTTTCCACAAGTGAACTTAATTCCTAGATGTACTCCTAGCACATTTACAAGCCAGTGCATGCAAAAAGTGAGGTGACTCTGTACATACAGATTTTCTTTCAGATGTGTCTTTGATGATGATATGATGTTCAGACAGCAAGTGACACTTTTAGGTCAGCTGGTGTTCAGTGGATGTGTGTGTGTCTGTTTGTGTATTACTACACCCTTTAATGTAGCATAAGAATTAATGAGTCAGAGTGCAAAGGATGAAAGTGCAGCTGTACCCGGGCACCTGCACTCGGCTCACACACATGCGAGAACACACGACCCCTCTACCTGCAGCTGGCTGCTGATTGAGCTGTTTCTTTCCCAGGGGACCCTCCTCAATGAGGGACACGTGTGTCTACCTCACTAATTATGCCCCCTAACGCCAGCTTGCCAAGGGTTCAACCATTTTTCCTTTCTTGCTCCTTAATAAGAAGGAAAATGTGGTAGTTTCATCTGTCTCCATATATCAAACCATGCCTTCTTACGTCCCTCTGTTGGCCTCCCTCCCTTCCTGCTCCATGTCTGTCACCCAGGAAGCGCTGTCTCACCCCAGCTCTCTCCCCCAGGCCTCTAACCTCTCCCCTGGGTAGCATGTGAAGGAAGGACCCAGGCTTTGTCTCCCTGTCTAGTCACTGACATCAACCACAAGGGAAGAGAACTTAATGATGGGTTCAGCAAATGTGCTTACTGGCTCTAACCCACATGGGTGTGGGTGCACACATGCATGGGCATACACACACACCCCCTTTCTCCCCCTTTTCTACTTCCCTCTGTCTCTTTCTCTTTCAGTGACAGGAATGACAATAGTGCCGTCTGTTCACCATATCATTAACATGTCCCCCACTGTACTCATACTGTTGGATATATAATTAAAGGTTATTTTAATCATTATACATTTAAAGGACAATACTTAAACCAATAAACTGGATTATTCACTCTTTAACTGCCTGAAAACGATTAAAGCTTATCATAATTATTGGATCAATAGTCACAGATGAGTTAAGTGTTTCAAAGGAGGCAAATAAATTTTCACAAATTTCTCAAAGTCATTCAAATACACGGAATCATTTAGCCTAAAGATGATTTTTTTTCCTGTAGTCTGATATATTGGCCTTTAACTTTTTAAGTGCACGAAGCAGGTGCTTTATATGGTTGCTCCCATTATGTTTTATGGCAGGATGCACAACATTTCGCACCATTCGCAGGAAAAAATGTTGCATTTCGCCCTCACCGTGGAAGGTAAACACAGTAACCTGGAAAGAAAAAAAGGGCTTTGTTTGAGGAAGATTTAGGACGAATAATTGAAAATTCATCGCAGCATGTTATTCCAATTCTTCCTGAATATATTTGTTTTGTCTGAGATGATTGAGCTCAGAAATAAAAAAAAAAAATGAACTTACACATTGTAATTAAAACTGTATTTACTCGATTTTTCCCATGGATGCATCATTTATTCCTTGAAAGTCAATGACATTATAATATGACTAATTGGAAAGTCTGTGCAAGATTTCAACTCCAAACTTTAAGAAGAGTAACGCTGAACTGTGGCTGCCTTCGCCTGAGGATGACCCAAAGCAGTTTTGTGACTTAGATGTTTTACAACTTTTCTGCTGGAATTGCATGTTTCAAAAGCTTTGTGAAGATTTCAAATAGTGTACAACAGGAAATGTGCAAGAAAGTGTAAATAAATCACTGAAAAAAAACATCTCGCTGAAGTGAAAATTCTGAGTTGAGTTTGTGTTTGCTTGGAAAATGTCTATCTCAAGCAGACATTCTGTTGTGAGCACTAATGAGAAATCAGACATGGCTACTGGATGCTTTAGTTCATGATGGCCTGGACAAGAGATGGACATTGCCCTTTTCTCTGCTGTGTTTGTTTGGCTGTGTGTTTTGCAGGCTGTCAGCCAAAGGACGGGGGTCAGCGGTGGTGAATGATAAGCTGAGCGTGTGGTGTAAATGTCTGGGAAGATTTGCAGTTGACAGAGGGTTTAGATGGCCTTGCCTTGGAGCTTTTGTGCCTTTCTGCATGCCTGTGGATTTGTTTGCACTAATCAATTTTCAGTCCTCTTTTTTTTTTTTGCTTAGCTTTTCATGTATTTAATTGTGTTTCAAATTCTATGTTGAATGCTGCCTTCAGTCGCCTGCTGTCCTCTGTCTAATTTGTATTCTTGATCACGTAGTTGAGTGTAGTTTAACTCTGTCACTTTTTTGTGTTGTGGTCTAATTGCAGCCTGAACAGCAGTCCGCCTGTGTGTGTGTGGGTGTGTGTGTGAGTGTCTGAGTGTCTGATTCTGGCCTCTGGCTCTTGTTCTCTCTACAGGCAGTCTAATGAGCACACAGACTTCTGTGGAACACACAAATACAACTGTAACTGCTAGTCCACACACGCACGCGCACACACACACACACACACACACACACACACACACACACAGCGTGATTGGGCTGTGCCAGTATTTCTCTCTTCAGTCTAATGAGCAATGCTGGACAACCAGTTTAACAATCATATCTCTTTTTCTGTTTGTCTGTTTGCACTGGAAGCTGTGAGCCAATGTTAATTCAACATTAAACTCCATACAGCTTGATGAGCACTGTTTTACTGCACTGCTCCTCAGCAGCGCAGCCAAGCTGAAGAGTGCAATATCTTAGAGCTTTGTTGGGTTTCCTTGTTATAATAAGGTACTTGAATCCTGAAAAGGAACAGCACCAGAGAAACTGGGATATGGGTGGAGTGGTTTTGCTTCATAAAGACAGCTGTGGTTTTGTAAATGTGCTGTTAGGAAAAAGTGTAGGACTAAAGTCAGAGCCATTTGTTGGAAAGTGAGTGATTGAAGCCAGATTTCTTTGGAAGCTGGGCAACTTTTATTGCAAAAACAACACGCGTGTTCATGTTTTTGGCTGATTTCCTCCAAGTATTGCACAACTGCTGAGCACTGTGTCCCCAAATGACCTGCAGTAGGTTTCCGTTATGTCTTCTGATTTGTGTATTTATTAAGAAGGGAAGCCAGATTTAGCATGACAGGCATCCTCTTCTGCCATTATTGCAACTCTTCAACATTGACCTTTAGGTATGGTCCTTAGATTACATGCTTTAGCACTCTAACTGGGTCTTCTGTGTTTTATTTGAAGCACACAACACTTTAAGTGTGTTAAATTGTAAATTAAATAGATTTTTAACAGACTAAACATTACCGCCCATGTGAGCGATGCAGCATCTGGATTTTCTAAGAGCATATTTTTAACGGTTAAACAATTATTGCATTGTTTACACTAATAATCAAACAGTGTCCCGGTGATTCATGCGTCTGTTTGCACCACGGTTTACTCTTCAGGTTTTTTTCTACTTTCAGTAAGCCTTTAAAGTAGCTTTCTGTGGATTACAGGCTTACAAAACCTTATAACTGTATAAAATTAGTCATAGTTCATCTCTCTTCCTCCATCCTCCCTTCTTTCCCCTCTGGTATGTCCTGATTTGTCTTTTGTTGCATACATCATCAGTTACATCGTCAACACTTAAAATCACTCTTTATAGATTCACGTGAAATTAGGGTTCTTTGAAAACTGTTTGTCTTTGTATATGAATATCATTATTATCTGTTGTGTGTGTTTACACGTGTGTTCCAAGATGAATGGTATATACTAATCATAGTGACAGTTTTAATCATTTGGCACAGAGACGCATGTGTGTTTCCCTGCAGTGCTTCAGGGAGCATGTCACTTGGTTTGACCTGTGGAGTTTTGCCACCAGATGTCTCCAGCTGGCACTACTGAGGACATATGCTGCATTTCCAACCTTGTGGTGTGTGTGTGTGCGCGCACACGCTTTGGCACTTTCAATAAGCACCAGTGTTTTTTTCTTTCCCCGTTATTGCTTTTGTCTTTTCATTTCCAGTCTTCTCTTCCTCGCTTCTTATTCTTTTCCACTGTTGTCTTTCTGATTCTGCCATACTGCGCTCCTCCACATCTATGAATATTTTCTAAATAAGCAGTGCCGCTCTGCGTTTAAGTATCAAGACCAGTGTTGTTGTTGTATTAAAGAAAATTGTTTGGCCCAACTCCCAGCTGCTTTGTGCCGTAACTCACCCCTAGGGGAAGCAGAAAGAAAAAGCGCTCTATAATATGCACTTATGTGAGTGTTTGCACTTTCTCAATGTGCAGACAAACACATGGATGTGAACACAGTGTCACATACGAAAATGAATAAGAGTCGCTTGCGGTATAGAAGACCTTTTTGTTTTGTCATCCTCTCATTCATCATTTATGAAGCCATTTATTCTTCATGCACAAGGATGTTCCTTTATTTTGTAGTTTTGAATTATTCAGTGGCTTGTTGTGATGGATGTTCATGATGATAAGTAGATAGTAACACATATGTGCACGAGCTTGCACATGTATACTTTCAAACACTCGGGGAAGAGTCCCCTTTGTGACCTGTGGGGATTCCTCTTCCGTTGTTTATCACTGTGCTGTGTCAGTATATCTCCCATGGTAGAAGAAGATGAATCATAGGCTTGCCTGATCATGTACTGTTTAGGTGCAGCACCTTTTGAGTATCCACTGTTCCACAACTGATAATCACGTGTATACAGTCATGGCTTTTGTATATTGGTGAAATATACTTGTCCCTATTTTGCTAAATAAACTAGCTATGTAGCTGTTTTCTAGTCTTATTTATCAGTCAAAGAACTTCAAACTATATTCATCCATTCACACACTCCTTTAGTGTGTGGATACAACTGTTTATGACACACATACTGATGCATCAGGGTAGTTTGTGGTTCAGTATTTTGTCCAAGGACACTTTGAACGACTGACCCTGCCATTAGTGAACAGCCCACTCTGGCTTCTGAGACACAGCTGACCATCTGAACAATACTGCTGAACTTTAAACACATGTGTGAATCATCTGACCTTATCAATACTTTAAAATGTAATTGTACATGTACACTTGCTCAAAAGTAACAGTACAAAGACAAAACTGTTGTGTTTCTGCTTTCCAAAGGGTGCACACATGACCATTCTTTTCATTTGCACTGACTTTCTGGGGCTTTATTTCTAGCACAGCAAAGAAAAAATAAGTAAACAGGTTGCAAGTGTGACCAAGCCCTTTCTCCACTCTGAACTCGCCGTTCCTTTATTGTCTGATGGAAAGCTACCTGGTCTCCTGTGGTCTCAAGTGCCGTCTCCTTTCCGTCGTGTCGGTACAAACAGTGATTTGTTCCATTGTGTTTGTTTACACTTTGTTACATCATGGCACCTTTCACCAGTCTCCCCTGTTATTAGAACTGATTTGTCTTTGTCTGGTTCTGTGCTTGAAATCGGAGCTTTGGGAAGTGATAGCGGGGTAGAATTTGAATGTGTGTTTGTGTTTGTATATATGTAACTTGTTGCAAAATCCACAAACCATGGTTTTTACTCTTGTCTATTGTAGATTTATTTGTTTGTGGTGTGTTGATTTTCTTACTTGCAACAGAGAAATGATGTGGCTAGCTGATATGTCGAGCTCCGGGAACAATGATATGGAAGACATCTGCTTCTGATGATGTCAGTAAGCACTTCAACCTAATAACATAAAAAAAAACCCTGCTAGAACCTTTCAACTTTATTATTAGCTCACATAAACAGATCTGATATTTGCTCTGCTGGGGGTTGTTTTCACTCTTTTACTCTTAAAATGTTGCTTTCCCCTTCCGTCTCTTATATACAGTAGTTAAACATGACTACATTTAAAAGATGGTATACTGTACCTTCATTAATAATGAAACACACGCATTCATGGACACACAAGGTCCCGCTCTGCACTGATGATAACCTCCCAGTCCTAATGTATCATTCATAAGCGGAGAGACATCTGAATTTTAAATGGCTGGAATCCTCAGCCAAATTACTCAAAGTTGTTATGGTGGCTGGTTTGTTGCTGGAACTACATTTTGAATTTACGACAGCAGGGCTTTAACTTATCTCAGTTTCTTTTGGACATCGTATAATCGCAAGAGGACGATTCAATATTACTTAAAACATTCTAATATAGTCCCCTGATCTAAACTTTGCGTCTTTTGACAACTTAGTTGGATCCACAAATGTGATAATGACTTCATTAGGCACTCCAGACAGCCTCTAAGACAAAGTTAAGATTTTTCAGACCCAGTCCGCACTAGCAGCTATTTTACCCATGGGGGACTTTCCCGCTCTCTGTTAAAGGTTGTGATATAGTCTTCGCTATTTCTGAAGAGTTTAAAGAGCCAACATCCCTAGAGATCAATTAATAGTTTATACAAGAGAGGAGAGAGCAGTGAAATTGCCTGTCTTAGTGGTTCACGCTCTGATGTTCCATCGCCAACATTTGCTTAATTAAGCCAAAAATATCTTTAAAGATTTCACGTCTAAAAACATTTTTGTTTGTGTGTTTGCAGGTTCAGAGCCGAGTGTTTTTTTTAATATATATTAATTTGACTTTGTAACAGAGTAAATTTCTGTCTGAATTTATGCAGTACTAAATCAGTTTAGTGAAGAGGCGAGGCTTTTGCTGTAAGAAAACAAGGAGTCTAAAAGTTGAAACGCCCCTATAGAGTGTGCTACCTAGCTCTAGTTATACAAAGTTTGTGAAGACAGAATGTTCTCTAACCCTGTAGCTAAAATGGTTAAATGCTCTGCACTGCAACAACCTGCAGGCTAAGCATATAGAGTATATCTAGGTCACGTGTGAATAATTGCTTCATGATAGTACTCTTGGCAACTGCAGAAGTTCCACAAATTTTCCTTTAGTGTTAGCTTAGCACCATGGACAGTGACCAGAGAAGCCCCTCAGATTGGTATCAATTGGTATCAACAGTACCACGGACAGCAGTCATGGAACTATGCTCATTTTTATGCATTCCACCTATGCATGTCATGGAGACATTCAAAAGAACTGTGCAAATTCTTCCTGTGCCGGTGTACGGACCCAGCTGCAAGTCTGGTTTCATTTATTTTCTTTAAATAAATGAAATGCTCACAGTCCCCGCAGTTCTGAAAACATAATTGAATTTGCCACAATTATTTGGCGAATAGGTTCGAATTTGTTACAGCAGCTACTGCTGGCGCTTGTTTTATTCCTCGTGGGTTTCTATAATCTCTTTAATAACATGAATTTATTGAAGAAAGTGCTCCACGGGCACTGCAGTGGTCCTGTCAAGGTTCAGTGGATGCTGATACTGCAGAGGTAGTGGCTGTTGTAGAGTGCACTGTAAAGCAGACAGAAGACCACAGAGTGCAGATATGAACGCACGAGTCGTGATAGTTTGGTTTCTTCCAGAGGGAAAGACAGGTTGGCAAAAACAACTAAAGCAGTCAGGGAAAGGAGTAAACATAAGAATAGTAACGGCATATCACTGGGTCAGTCCTGTAAACAGTTGTAATGACTATTTTACACTTTATATTTATATTTTACACTTTATACACAACGATTTTTATTGTG